>NC_046616.1:2872489-3137207 GCF_900324465.2 Anabas testudineus | reverse complement strand
AACACTCTCCCTCCAGGCAGCTCCACACTCCCACCAACCTCCTCCTTCTCTCTCTGGCTGTCTCAGACTTCCTTGTGGGTCTCATCGTGATGCCATTTCAAATCCTCTTAGCAGAACCATGTTGGTTCCTTGGTGACCTGGTCTGTGCTCTGTATCATTTCGTACCCTTTATCACTGTCTGTGCCTCAGTAGTAAACATGTGCTGATATCAGTCGATCGTTATGTTGCTATCTGTGACCCTCTGCGTTACTCTGCAAAGATAACTGTAAATAGAGTTCGAATCTCTGTTCTCCTGTGTTGGATTTATTCTGTTTTCTACAGTTTTATGTTTTTATCTGACAACCTGAAACAACCAGGCAGGTATAACTCCTGCTATGGAGAATGTGGGATTAACATAATCATAACTGTCGACCTTGTCTTTGGATTCATCATCCCCATTTCATCCATCATTATTCTGTATATTAAAGTGTTTGTGGTGGCTGTGTCTCAGGCTCGTTCCATGCGTTCCCACAATTTAGGAGGCAAACTGCAGCATTCAACAAATGCAAAGAAATCAGAGCTGAAAGCAGCCAGGACTCTTGGTGTCATCGTAGCTGTGTTCCTCACATGTTACTGTCCATCATATTGTGTCCCTCTCTTTGGCCTTATATTAGATTCTGTAACAAACAGGTTTATTTTATTTCTAGTGTATTTTAACTCCTGTCTAAATCCTGTGATCTATGCCTTTTTCTATTCCTGGTTTCGAAAATCTCTGAAGCTCATTGTTACACTTGCAATATTGAGACCTAACTCCCGTGAGTGCAACTTATTGTAAAGAGAAACTGTGGAGTGACTGAAAAGAGACATGCAGCCTTCACTGTGATGGAGCAAATTAATTTCATGTGCTCAGTTGCTGACTCACTTAAATGAAAAGAACTTATTTTAAGATGATGTTGCAATAAATAAATTGCAATAGATTTTGAATTTACATTTTTATATCTTTATTCTGTTGCATTAATTACATGTGCAGGATGATTATTCTTTTGTAACTTCATTGCATGCAAACATTAAGATGAACTGTGCAGGAGTTATACAGTACATTGTCTAATTCTTGTGAAGAGACTGATTGTTTCTGCCATTGATTTAAATTTATGTTTAATCTACCAGCAATATTTTATTCTATTGGTTTTAAATGTGGATTACCTTTACATATTGCATTAATAAAGTATTCATCAAAATCACTCGATATTTGCATCAAATTTCTGTTATTCTTTTGTCCATCATTATCAGTCTAATTGTTCAAGGTATATGTTTATTGTGGTGTATTAATAGGCTAAAATTAAAACTCTATTTGTTTCAGTATAATTGTAAGAACAATATAAGGTAATAATTGTATTTATATTTTGTATCAAATATTGATATCTGATTTGCATTTTTATTAATTCAACCATGAAGGAAATCAGATTTCTTTATTAATATAGGTTAAAACAAACAAATCCTCACAGACCGTTAGTAAAATTATTAGTATTAGTGGAAATAAATGGTTTGGATTGCAATAAAAGTCATGCAAGCCTGCACCACATAGTTGTGTGCAGAAAGCACCTCGAGGCATTTTTTTTTAGTGGAGCAGTAGAGTGTGGGAAGCTTATAGATTTAGCAGGTTTTACACTGGATACCATTAAGGCAGAGGCACATTTCCCATTAGTGATTTAGCAGATTCTTTACTCCAAAGCGACTTACAAGTGAGGTATAATGTACAATACTGTGTCTAAGCCAAGGAGAAGAACTATAACCACAGGGCTCTTTGTTTATGTTTTAATGAGGCTCTTTTAAATGGGGATTTAGGTGCAGAGAAAGTTCCAGAGTTCTGTTTTCAGTAGAAAAAGGAGTGAGACTGCTGAGGTGAGTAGGTCAATCCACCATCATGGAACCACTAAGCTGAATAGAAAGATAATGAAGATGAATCTACTACAGAAACTTCCACAGGAAAGCTAGGAGTGTTTAGCAGCCTCCTCTTTGATGATGGAAACACTGGAGGAACATAAACTCAGCTTTCGACAACACACTTAGACCTTCACTCTGAGACAATACTCATTTACCGTCCCCTCTCCTCCATCAGTCTACTCACTGGGGTTATCAACCTACAGGTCATCATCTCTGTCCCCCATTTAAGGATGATATTAAAAAATTTAGCTTTAGCAGTCTGTTTTTTGAGGATTATTACGTCGTGGTGCTGTCATAGAGCAACAGGCCTTGAAGGCACCATGGGATTAAGGAACTGAGCTCCACCCACTCACACCAGGAAGCAATTGCCAATTGAGTTATAAGAGCACATGGCAACTGGTCAAACTCTTTTACATGGTCGAAAGAATGGGATTGGGAAACAGATGGGAGACATGTCTCATAATTTACAGAAAACTGTTAATAAAGACCAATTGAAGGCGCAGAGACGAGGTAAATTTACAAAGTTGAGTATTCACCATTGAAAAATATTGTAAATCCCAGAGGGAAATATATTTATTGCGCATGCAGGTGTAGATCAGTTCTATATTAGATGTAGACAGGAAATGTCTTTGCAGTGGTGTGACATTCCAGAAGATGTTGAACACATTTTATGCATGTCCTGCTTTGATAATGATGACGTGAAACTGTTGTTATAATACATATTGTGGGTTTTACCAGCTGAAAAAGGCGGTTGACCTTTGGGTTTCATTATAGGACAGTTGGCTCTGCTGTTTTCAACTAGCCCTGGATCTTTGATAATTAATTTAAATGTTGGGTTCTTTCTTAATTGATTTCACTTTTCACCGTTTCAACTTGTTACCTTGGTGTGTCCTGTTTTTTAGCACAGTTTTGCTGCTATCACTAACATTTATAACTACTGTTTTATAGAATGAGACCAATTAACTCAGCTGGCCTACTGCGTGAATGTGGCCCTTTTTTTTCCTTTTACTTGGTGCTAACCCTAATCCTTTTTAAGCAGTTTTATGGTCCTTTTAGTTAAAACCTAGAGATTTACGCCATTCTTTCACCTGTTACTGATTTTCAAAAGCTACTACTTTATCCAACAGCGGCATCGTCATCATAAGTCATTCTTTACTGACACAACTATTATCTCCCTTCAGGCAGTTCCACGTTCCCATGAACCTTCACCTCTCACGTGGTCCCTGGCTTCCTCTTTGGCCTCTATGATTTCAAATGGCTTCTGGCTGAAGTGGTATGTGCCTCTGTATTTTACCCCTTTCATCACTAATCATTTATATGCTTTTCTTTAAAAACATTTTATGGCAGACGTTAATCTGGTCATTAACACTGATTAAAAATAGACAAGATATCTCCTGATATTTTAATTGTTGATTTGGACACATTAACACCTCCCTCCATGAGGTTGTTCTTAATCTTGCCCAATCTGGAAGTTGAGTCATGGCAACTGGATGTTGAAACGTTTTGCTGTTCATCCAAGTAGCTTCTTCAGTCTGAAGATAGTTAGTTAGAGGCCACAAATTTATGCTCCAAGACTGGTTTCACGCCACCCCTTTCCCTGATTAGGCTCGTTAGGTGAAACAAAAGATGGGGGAGATGTGAAGGATGTAATGGTCGCACCTCTGCCCACCCCATCTTAACACCTAAATGGGTTGTTAAGTGTGTCCAACCTGGTGCAGGTGTGAACTGGTTCTGGCCTTTTTTGGGATAGATTAAAGTACAGCATGATAAATAGAAGACAGGTTGTGTCTAAGTCCTCCACCTCTATTAAGAGAGGGAGTGTTGATTTGCACATGCAAGGCCTCCCTCACCCCTCTCTCTAACCACTTGTCCTCTTAATCCAATATTTGAACGTCACAGTCCTTAAATGAGTGTCCTTTATCCTTAAGATGAAGGTTACAGCTGATTCAGGACCTGAGGTATTACTCTCCTGTGCTGCGCCATCCTCCTGTGTAGTGGCTTTGGTTTCTCCAATGTACAATTTAAAACATTCCTTACTGCATTGGACCACATACACTACTGTATATTGTTCACCTTGTGTTTTGGAGTCTGGTCTTTAGGATGTACGTATGTAAGTTTCTGTCTTAAGTGTGTTAGTGGGTTTGAAGTAGACGGGTATGTTGTGTTTTCTGAAAATCCTTTTTAGCTTCTCTGAAATCCTAGTCATCTAAGGTATGACCATGTTTTTGCGTAGGCCCTGGGACTACGACTGTTCCCTTGTTCTTTTCCTGGAACAGGTTGCCACCTTGTTTAAGGCCCACTTGGGATATCCACAGGTCCTGAACGCTCAAATACTGGTAATGCTGTGGCTTGTAGGTGTATACTGTATACAATCAAATTTTATTTCTGTACACAGACTTTATGAAAATTGTCTTTGATAAGAGTTTAATATTTTGTCATGTTGTCTCTAATGTTTCTACAGAATTTAACTCGTTAATTAGAAAAACAATTTAACAATAGTAGCAAGGGAACCAACAACACACAAAGCTTTTCACACCAGCTTGCATTAGTGTCGGATAACATGTGGGTCTCAGTGCAATTTAAGGTGTTAAAAAAACAAACGATGCACCTCTGCATGGACACATGATGCATTTGTTGCTAGGAGACTTCCCGTTCATCCTAGTAAACAGCTGTTTCTAACAAACCCTCAGACTGTCTTTAGAGGTTAAAACTTTTTTTTACATGGATAATGTAGCAGTCAAACAGCCTTTATTTGTCATGTCACATTTACATGTTGCAATGAAATTGGTCCTCTGCGTTTAACCCATCCTCTTGGGGGGAGCAGTGGGCAGCTACATACAGCGCCCGGGGAGCTAGCGTGGAGTGTCAAGGACACACCTGGTGTCTGTGACGGGGTTTGAACTCTGAAACTTTCTGAATCTAAGGCCAATGATCTACCCATCGAGCCACCAGGCCTGCCCTAACTGTCCTGAAAATATAAATTCATCATTTAATTGTTGATGGTGGGCTGCTAGCTTTAGTCATCAGCCATGGTTGCTAGTTTCTATCTCTGTTTATTATTGGAACATTACTTTAATTCCTCCAGCCTGAAGTATCATGTTACATTTTCCTGGACCTTAAACCTTAAACGTTGGGGAAACGGTGGGTAAGAAATAAACAATATAAAGTGCAGCAGGAGGAGAGAAGGTTCATATCACAACCTGGTACTTCTACCAGTGTCTATACCCTGCCACCTGAAAATGTGGTTGGGGGGCGGAGGGGGGCAATGGTTCCCTACAGGGATACATGGAGGCTGTGGACTGAGAGGCACACTGTGAGCCACATGGGTGGTTTAACAGACTATAATGACTTCATCACAGACTACATGATTTCTGTGTAAACACCCAACAGAACTCTGAAAACGATTATTTGATAGCAAACCAGATGTAAGGACATCAAATACATACTTAAAGCAATCAGGTTAGCAGGACTAGGACCAGCTACCATCTGTGAATTGACAGTTTCAGCAAATCAGGTGAGAGGAGAGCTGCACAGCCTATTGAGTTGGATGGTGTCAGTCCAAGAGTACTTAAAGCCTGTGTCCCCCAGTTATAAGACATACTCCAATACATTTTCAACCATTTCAGACTTGAGTTACAATTCAGTCCTCCCATTCTCATCATGCTGAGTCTCTAGTGGACAGACTCGCGTCCCTCCTTTCTGTCTGGAATACCTGGGATTATAGTTGGACGGTAAACTGGACTGGAGCACAAACTCAAATGTGCGTTTTCAGTCTCTGCACAGTGCATGTGATTCTTTGTTCTGATTTCCAACAGCTGTGTATTGTCCAGTTTTGGTCTGTGTTTCTGCCAAGTAATCCCAGTTACTGAGGTCCAACTTTTTTTATTCTGCTGAACATTTACCTATCAGACAATCAGTTTATCATGAGGACACTCCCTCCTTTTCCCACAGCTGAATATGCCTGAGTGACGTATAGTGAGAGAGAGGGAGCAGCAGGGAGTGCAGTGCCCCAGAGTGATGCCGGAGGAGGAGAGGGGTAAGATCCATAAAGGTAAATTAGCTGTCTGAGTCAGACACTTGCCCAGAAAGCTGGACGTGTTCAGCAGCTTCTCCTCCAAGTCTTTGTCTCTGACGATGGAGACGCTGGATAAAACTGTGCTCTGCTTTCCACAGCTCCACAACTCTTCTTGCAGGAAGCACACACGTCCTCACTCTGAGGCACTGCTTATTTATATTGTGCTGTCCTCCGTCTCTCTGCTCACTGTGTTTCTCAACCTGCTGGTCATCATCTCCATCTCCCACTTCAGGCAGAGATAAATGTCTTGCCATTTATTATGTTGTTGTAGTGAGACTTGTTAAACTATTATCTGGATGTTTTATTTAACAACTGTATAGTTTAGATATGCTGCATTTTCAGTTGGGATCACTGCTTTTAACCATTTGAATCAGTAGTAATTCTATGAATGTTCTTGCTACTTAAGTAATTTTCACAGCAATGATGTTCTCTCACTCCAGGCAGCTCCACACTCCCACCAACCTCCTCCTTCTCTCTCTGGGGGTCTCAGATTTCCTTGTGGGTCTCCTTGTGATGCCATTTCAAATCCTCTTAATAGAACCCTGCTGGCTTCTGGGTGATCTGATCTGTGTCATGTTTTACTGTTTACCCTTTATCACTGTCAATACTTCAGTAGTAAACATGGTGCTGATATCAGTTGATCGTTATGTGGCTATCTGTGACCCTCTGCGTTACCCATCCAAAATCACTCAAAAGAGAATTAAAGTCAGTGTTCTTCTGTGTTGGCTTTACTGTGTTATCTACAGTTTTCTGTTTTTACTTGATAACCTGAGGCAACCAGGTAAGTATAACTCCTGCTACGGAGAATGTGTGATTAATATAAATGGAGGCGTTGACATTGTCTTAGGTTTTATCCTCCCCATTTCCTCCATCATCATTCTGTATATAAGAGTGTTTGTGGTGGCTGTGTCTCAGGCTCGTTCCATGCGCTCCCACATTGCAGCTGTCAAACTGCAGCGTTCAGTGACTGTAACTGTGAAGAAATCAGAGCTGAAAGCAGCCAGAAATCTTGGTGTGATCGTCGCTGTGTTTCTCATGTGTTACTGTCCATTTTACTGTATCGCTCTTTCTGGCTATGACCTCACAATTGGTTCTTCCACTAACACTTTAATGGATTTCCTGCTGTATTTTAACTCTTGCCTGAACCCTGTGATTTATGCCTTTTTATACCCCTGGTTTAGAAAAACTGTTAAACTCATCGTTACACTAGAGATACTGCAGCCTAACTCATTTGAAACCAACATACTGTGAAGAGAAAGTTTTGAATTATTTAAAAGACATGACCTTTTCTATAAAAGAGATGTCATCATCTGTTGCTGTTTAGTCAATGTGAATAACACTCGTTCTTGTCAAATAAAGAATTGGTTACTATTCACATATGTTGCTTTGTATTACACATGATTGCTTGTGGAACAGCTTTTAACAGGCTATGTCCTTTAATTTTTTACAGAAGAGTCTCTGCCATGGACATGTATGTATTTTTAGAGTGTAATCCGTTTCCACTTAGTAGTTCTTGCAATTATATCATGATCACACATTTCTTGGACTATATAAGGAGATATAGGAGATATAGAAACTGTAATTAAAAACAAATTGGGAAAACAGCTTCAACTTTTTAGGACAAAGTGGACAAAATGAAAGCATCCTTAACACCAGCGTGGATGGTTGAAGATGCTGTATGTCACAAGCATGATAATGAAAAGAAACCCTTGACATTTCCTTTCTCTGTAGTGTTTGATTCAGCCGTTTTTTGTTTTCACTACAGCATTACTGAACTTTTAGTTTACTGTAGGAATTGAAAGCATGGTTAAAGTTAGGTAATAATTAAAGGCTTAGTTAATCTTGACTTCACAAACATGTTTGTGTATTAAAATCATGATTTTGTTTCCTTAATTTATTCTTCTTTAAAAGAAATGCACTTGTTGCTTAAAGCGGATCACAGGAAGGAGTTGTACCAACCACCTCTGAGTTTGTTGCTAATGAGTCCTTTTTATTAATTTAAAACCGTGTTGTAGAAAAATATCTCAATGTCAAAGTGAAAATGGGTTTCTAAAAAGTAATGTCAAATATAATTCACCCCCTTTTAAAAGACTAAGTTAATCCGACTGAGATATTTGGTGAGAGAAGTCCCTCAGTTAGTGAAACAAGATCACCTGACTGCAGTGAATGCGTCTCAGGTGAGGCAGTATAAAGAAACTTTTGCCTGGAAGGTCCAATGCTGGTTTTTTTTAGAATTCCTTGCAATCATTACACCATGAAGGCAAAAGAACACTTCCAGCTACTCAGAACAGGTCTTAGAAAAGTATAAGTCAGGGTCTGAATACAAAAAAAAAAAAAAATCCCCAAGGCACCGAACATTCCACAGAGTTCAGTGAAATCCATCATCAAGAAATTGTAGGAATATGCCACATGACTAACTCTAAAGTAGATATAAAGTATACATTATTATTAAAAAGAGTATTTTATTACAGTTTTTCTCAATTGCTACGACACATTTCTTGAAAGCTGCTCTACTTTTCTCTAAACTGTGAACGCAAAACCAAAGTTTCAAGCTACATTCACAAAACCTCAGACTCTTCTTGCAAAACCAAACTTTCAGCTCAAAACAGTTCAGTCTGTACTCAAAACTGAACTATGTTGTCAAATCGTGCCCTGAGTCAATCAAAATTGAAATCACTACAGTCACTAAACACTATGTAGAAAAATATAAAACACAATGCTCAGGACATGTGTAGTAGAAAATTTTCCTCTTCCTCTAAATATTGTTCCATCTTAGTAGACTTCAAGGAAGGACTCAGTGTGATGAACCATCTCAGTTTTATGCGTACTTGCCGGCATGGAGAAAACACCACAATCATGTAAATGTCTTCTGCTCTACCTCTCTCTGACCCTCATACTTATACTTCTCAGGGCCCCCTCCACATAACATTCCTAAGGCACTAAGTATATGTGTACCATAAGGAAGACAAATTCTTCTACATTTAGGCTAAATGTTTATACCATAAATTCCCACTACAAGTCTGTGTTTTTTCACTCGTGACCTTGTGACCTAGAACTCCTCTCCCATGTCCTATCTGTGAACCCTTATCCTGTCTGGTATCTCCTATCATCTTTCATACTGAAGTTGCTCTTTTCTCCTACACATGAAGCTGGAGAAATAAAAGTTTATTGTTCACAGTAGGCTAAATGCATGTTGCAAAACAAAAGAAGTCTTGTGCATTTACACATAGCACTTTTAAAAACAAACAGAAATCTTATACATTTGCCACTTGTGTACAGTAAGCCTATGTAAAAATAAAATACAAAAATATATTATATAAGTGCATTACTCAGCCACAGGATCATGTCTCCGTACTGGGTCAGGCCACAGGACTTCATCCACATCACAGGCCACATTTTGTCTGGCCAGGCAACGGGGGAAGAAACCCCTGGCATGCCGTATCCGGGCCTCCACACCTATGTCACCACAGACAAGTTCCATGGCTTGCAGGAGATTTACGCTGGTGTAAGGTTGGCATTCATATACCTTCCACTGCCATGAGGAGAAGAATTCCTCACGGGGGTTTAGGAAAGGGGAGTACGGTGGAAGGCAAAGATTGATAAAACCTTGGTTCATATTGAACCACTCTCTAACCTGGGGGGCTCTGTGAAAACTCACATTGTCCCAAACAACAACATAGATAGGATGGGGTTTCACGGATGGGCGGGACTTACCAGCTCTATATTATGTCATACAGTAATTGCGGTCAACATTTACATACTGTACTATAATGTCAAATAAATGACCAGTCAAAGTCATTCTTTTTGCTATTTTCACAAGTGTGTATGTGTGAATTTCTAGTGGGATGGAGGTCTTCACTCTCTTTGTAGAGTTGCTACTGCCAGTCTCCTTACCGAACCCAGTGATAAATGAACACAGAGAACCTTAAATCTGAGTACCCTACAGATCTGAATCACACTGTGCCCAAACTCAGTAGGAAACATAGAACAGATAATCTTACATACTCAGTCAGGTTCAGAAGTGTAGATTTTAGATAGCCAGGGTAGGGCATCAGCCTACTAGGGGCTACACCAACATTACATTGGCATGCAACTTTAGTGAGAGCACAATCAACCACATGGACCACTGTCTTTGACGCACACATCAGTGTCTTATAACAATCAAATCTTGAGTTCTTGTTACATTCTTGACTAATAACACTTTAACATGCTTTAGCAAGATGTGGTTCCTACAAAACAGGTTCCACCGTGTCAGAAAAATCTGAAATACTGAAACTGTAGTGGCTCACTACCATTATAAATGTTTTCTTTGATAATGATTTGTTACGAACGAGCTAACTAGTGGACCCAGGCGCAGAAGGACAGCAGGACAACAGAGTATGACTTCCCACACAAGATTTATTAACAAAAATAATAACAAAAATGCAGAACACAGGGGATGTAATGCAAACAAAATCAATAGAACCAAATCTCAAAAGGAGAATCAAACTAAAAAACACTGCAAAAGGCAGGCAAACAGGAACTCACTAGGTTATATAATAAACAAAACCCTCACAGCTAACACGATCCTACAGAAAACAAAACCACAGCAAATGCTGGGACAAAACCTAATACTAAACATACAAAGCTGGACCTAGAAGAAAAAAAAAACGCAGCAAAATGCTGGAACAAACTACAGAGCAAAGAAACTGACTAGACTAACAACACTTACAAACCGTGGAGAACAAAGCTAGAGGTCGGGGAAAAAGTAAATGGAAGAGGCAGGAAACAAACGAGGTAGACGGTTGACACACCAGCAAATAACAAACACACAGACATGGACTTAAATACAAGACAAACTAATGATTAGCAATAAACACCTGCTAAAACCCACACCTGTTGCCACTCCAATCAGCCAAGGCCTGGCCCCGGAAGTCAGGGAAACAGAGACAGAGACCTCCGGGGACACTGCCTCAACTGGCTGGAGGAGGGAACTGTAACATGATTGTATAGTAACTATACATAAATCTAAAATAAAAAAGCAAAGCAGCTTTTTTGTTCACATTTCAGCAACAATATGGGTCCATAAACAATAATAGAGGTCACAAGACAGTTGCTACTTGTTTAGTTGATGGAGGGGCACACACCCCAATGTCCAAGAGAGTTAGTGAGAGACAGAAGTTGTAGGAGGAGAGGAAATGAAAAGAGATAAAATAGCTGTACGAAAGATAGTTTGTTCAGAAGGCTGCTGGTATTCAGCAGGTTCTCTCTCTCTCTGTTGATGGAGACCCTGGAGGAAACTGAATTCTGCTTTCCACAAGGGAAAGCAGAATTCAAGGCAGAGATACAAATTTTAGCTTTGATATTATATAGCTGCACTGATGCATTGAAATACATGACCTGAGTATTAACAGACTATGGTTTGATTAATCTTGTGTTAAACAGCAGCAGTTTGTTTAGATATACTGTGTGTTCAACTGATGTTACAGGTTTTGTCAATGAACTATTTCATTGACAATAATGCTGTTTTAATATTCACAGTGATGATTTTCTCTCACTCCAGGCAGCTCCAAACTCCCACCAACCTCCTCCTCCTCTCTCTGGCTGTCTCAGACTTCCTTGTGGGTGTCTTTGTGATACCGTTTCAAATCCTCTTAGCAGAACCTTGCTGGCTCCTGGGTGATATGGTTTGTGTTCTGTATGATATCTTGGCCTTTCTCTCGGTTTCTGCCTCAGTAGGAAACATGGTGCTGATATCAGTCGATCGTTATGTTGCTATCTGTGACCCTCTGCATTACCCCAACAAAGTCAATCAAAAGAGAATTCGAATCTCTGTTCTCCTGTGTTGGATTTATTCTGTTTTCTACAGCGTTATGTTTTTATATGATAACCTGGTACAACCAGGCAGGTATAACTCCTGCCAGGGAAAATGTGTTGTTAACATAATAGTACCTGTTGATCTTGTGCTTAGTTTCATTGTCCCAATTTCAGCTATCATCATTCTGTATATGAGAGTGTTTGTGGTGGCTGTGTCTCAGGCTCGTTCCATGCGCTCCCACATTGCAGCTGTCAAACTGCAGCAGAATATAACTACTACAAAATCCGAGTTGAAGGCAGCCAGGACTCTTGGTGTCATCGTTGCTGTGTTTCTTATGTGTTACTGTCCATATTATTGTGTTTCCCTCACGGGTCGCGCCCTCACAATGGCTTCTTCAGCTAAAGTTTTTATGATTTTTCTAGTGTATTTTAACTCTTGCCTCAATCCTGTGATTTATGCCTTTTTCTATCCCTGGTTTAGAAAATCTATTAAACTAATAGTTACACTGGAGATACTGCGGCCTCACTCCCATGAGGCCAGTATACTGTAGACAGAAACCATGGAGAAACTAAAAGAGATTGCTCTATTAATTGAAAAACACTGTCTGGACAATTAAAATATCCCCTTTCTTAAGCTCTGCTTATGTGATGAGGTTCATGTTGTTCACAGGCACAGTGTTTCTCAGGTCATAATACTTATTCGTCTTTCTTTGTTCGCCGTATAAAACGTTTTAATGCACTTGTAATGTGTAATGTACATAGTTGTTATTAACAAAGTGATGTTTGGTTTTTTACTACCACCATTGTCATAAGCACATCAATAAAAGTAAACATTTCCTTCCAGTACTTTCTTTTTACATGCCTTGTCCCAGCTTCATCGTCGTGATTTTATTGTCTTTTTTGGAGTCGTATTTATAGTATTATTTTATTGAGGATTATGCACAGTACATATAAAGTTAGTTTTTTGCTGTAATGAAATAGAAGTTAAGTTGAACAAAACTTCATCACGTCTGACGTGCCATTATGTTTTATTTAATTCCCAAACAAGAAGGAAAAAATAGTTCGAAATTAGAATTAAAAGGAAAAAAAAAAAAACACTAAAGTTATGTGAATCTACCCGCCATGATGTTGATAGTGAACAAATAGTTATCACCACAGAGTTTCAGAGAAATCAAACAAATGACATTAGATTGTAATGAAAGGGTTGAGCAGGTTGAGCTTTATACACATTATACTGATTGTACAAACAGACATGCAGGTCAGGGATCTGTGTCAGAGAGGGAAAGGAAATTTAATTATCCTGCTGGCTGTGTTCACTGTGCATTTTAGAGTTTTCTGGCAGGAGGCAGTGGAGCCTCTGTACCGCATAGGAATAGAAGTGAGTACACTCCTTAAGGCCCCTCAATAAAAGGAGAATTTGATGAGAGGTTGGACATTTGCTCTTTTCAGTTTGAGTAAAAAGGTAAAGATATGTTTAAGAATTCCCCACCGATGTGGTGTTATTAAAATTGTAATTGTAATTTCCTATTAATTGTTTGTCTCAGCAACGTCAGTTAATTCAAAATGCTGCAGCCAGAGTTCTGACTGGAATTAGCAAGAGAGATCATATTTTTCCTACATTAGCTTCTCTCCATTGGCTCCCTGTAAAAGACAGAATTGAATTGTTTGAATTATTTTCCTTACATATAAAGCACTTCATGATACGCCAGGGTTAATCATTAAGGTTTGTGAGGCAGACGCCTTCTTTACGTTGAGACTAGGCCTAAAACTGTCTTTTTTTGATAAGGCCTATACTTGGAGATGGGTCAGTTTCTGATCTATCTTTCTAAATGCTACCATTGCTTGTCATTAACTTTATGGTTTTTCTCTCCTGTAGTTGTTTCCTCCTCTCTGTCTCACTCTGTCTGTTCTCCTCTGCAGGCATCCTTGGCCTTGGAGCTGTATATCTCAAGAGTCCAGTTACTGGTTCCACCAACCCTTTCAGGGATCTTCCTGCTTGTTGTTGTTTTTTGTTGCCTACTGTTCTTTTTCTCTCTCCTCTTTCCACTCACCTCAACCGGTTGAGGCAGATGGCCGCTCTCCCTGGGCCTAGATCTGGAGGTTTCTTCCTCCAAAAATAGTTTTTTGGTGCTGCTCAAGTGGGGTTATTGGGAGAAACCTTAAATACTGTAAAGTGCCTTGAGAGGAGTTCAGTTGTGCTTCGGTGCTATACAAATAAAAGTGACTTGAATTGAACTAAATTGATAGCCTGGTGGACGAAGCTGTTGAAGCCTTCAAAGTATCCAGTATTTTTTCTCTGAAGGCAGTAAAGTGAGGGGGATTGTTAGTGGCGAGATCTATTGCCACTGATGCCGTTTCCTCTACAGGTGAGGCAGGTAAGGAAAATGTTTTAGAAAGAGCGAGGAAGTAACAATGATCCTGCTGGCTGTCTTCACTATGCATTGATAACTTGCAATTTAGTTAGTTTTCCTGGAGGAAATGGATAGATCACCTGATCCATCTCTAACTATAAGCTTTATATAACCTTTTGTGGCCCCTATGTTAGAAAGTCCTGCATACAGTTGCAGAGAAAGCAATTGAGTCCAGTCACTCTATGATCTTCTGGGTTGTTACTACTTTGCATCTTTATGCTGCCTGGAGATGGCAGCATTTCAATTTCCATCATTAGAGTCTAGTTTGAGACTAGTGTTAGGGGGTTAAGGGTACCTCCTAAAGTACATACACGTGAAGGACTTTTGCAATAAGCTGAAAGTTTTCAGATGAGGTTTCTTGTCATCTGAGGAGTTCCAGAGAGCACTACACTCCTACACAATTCATTAATTCAATATTCCCCAGTAAGATGTTGTATTTTTAACTCACACAAAACTGCACTATGTATTGTCTTGTAAGAGGTCATTTTACAAAAGAGCTTTTGCATTATGCAACAGGGGGGTTGCGTTTTCAGATAGTTGTCATTAGTATGACGCAAAGCGAAGCGAGGGAGGGAAATAAGTCACAGAGAGACTGGAAAAAAAGGAGTACATAGGGGGATAAAGGGAAGAGACAGGGGAGAAGAAATCAGCTTTATGGCACAGAACGTGGTTCAGAGGGCTTCTCTCCTCCTCTTCTCTCAAAGATGATGGAGACACTGGAGGAAGCTGAACTCTGTTTTCCAGGACTCAACACCTCTTGCAAGAAACGTATTCGCCCCGACTCTGAGGCAAAGATAATTTACACTCTGATGTCCTCCATCTCTCTGCTCACTGCATCTCTCAACCTGCTGGTCATCATCTCCATCTCCCACTTCAGGCACAGATAAATGTTTTAGCTTTGATGCTATGTTGTTGCCACTTCTCTGAAGAAGTGATCTCTTTCTTTTTTTGCATTTCATGCTGATGGTTTGACAAGATTACAAACGGTGCTTACAACCTTCATTAAATATTGAGATTCACTGTTACTTAGTCACTATTGTTAAATAACAGCTTGTTAATGATGTTGTTGCTCTTTATTGTTGAAATAATTTTCTCTCCCTCCAGGCAGCTCCACACTCCCACCAACCTCCTCCTCCTCTCTCTGGCTGTCTCAGACTTCCTTGTGGGTCTCTTTGCGATGCCGTTTCAAATTCTTTTAACAGAACCCTGCTGGCTCCTGGGCGATCTGGTGTGTGTTCTGTATTATTTTATACCTTTTATCATTGTCCCTGCCTCAGTAGTGAACATGTTGCTGATATCAGTTGACCGTTATGTTGCTATCTGTGACCCTCTGCATTACTCCACTAAGATCACACATAGGAAAGTTAAAATCTTAATTCTTTTATGTTGGATTTATTCTGTTTTCTACAGCTTTCTGTTTTTATATGATAACCTGAAACAACCAGGCAGATATAACTCCTGCTATGGAGAATGTTTTGTTATGGTTATTTTAGCTGTTGATCTTGTGTTAAGTTTTATTATTCCCATTTCAGCCATCATCATTCTGTATATGAGAGTGTTTGTGGTGGCTGTGTCTCAGGCTCGTTCCATGCGCTCCCACATTGCAGCTGTCAAACTGCAGCGTTCAGGGACTGTAACTGTGAAGAAATCAGAGCTGAAAGCAGCCAGGACTCTTGGTGTGGTTGTTGCCGTGTTTCTCATGTGTTACTGTCCGTTTTACTGTGTCTCTTTCTCTGGCGCTGATCTCATGATCAGTTCATCAACAAATACTTTTATATCATTTCTAGTTTATTTTAACTCCTGTCTGAACCCTGTGATTTATGCCTTTTTCTACCGCTGGTTTAGAAAATCTATTAAACTCATTGTTTCACTTCAGATATTTCAACCTCACTCATGTGAAGTCAACTTACTATAGAGAGGAAATATGCTGATATAGATGAAGATGTGTTTGCATCTATTGTTGCTGTGCCAGTGTAGTGAGGAGGACATCAGTTTTTTAAGTTGTATTTATTACAATGAAAGGAAAAGCTTGCTTTCACTGCCTTTATTTTAAATGCATTTTAAATGTTCCAGTGTTAATAGGTTTCATTTAATCAGAATATATATCTAATTTAAGTAACATCTTTTTTGCTTTTTGCTGCATGATCCCTGCATTTTTAGTTATACACTGTATGGTAAAAATCATAATTTGAAAAGTGGCACAGCTGTTGTCATAGTGATGTTATCGTCCAATCTGATTTCCCTTCTTGCATTTTCTAAGTTGAAAAATGAATCAAATATAAAAAAAAAATAGACAATGAGCTCTGTGCTGTTGCTAAAAAACTGAAGTCTTTCTTTTTCTCATAATGTTTTGATTAATATTGTGCACATACTTTACTCTGTAAGTTGTAGTCCTGTTTTATTCTCTCCAGTTATAGTTCATCCTGCAGAAGTATTTGTGTTTCTGTCATCGAAGATTTTTGAAAGTATATTATGAATGATCTCTTGTAATGTAAGATGAGATGATAAGGAAAGGTCACTCTCTTTACACAGGGTCACTTCCTTGTCATTGTATTTATTTTGAGTGTAAGCTTTGAAATAAATATCACTAAAACACTTTATTCTTCTTACATGTCACAATCTTCTGAAAACATTTCCAAGTTTCCAGGTTTTACATCTGAATCCAATACACAACTTATAGATAGATAGCACCTTTTATTTTAACCCACCTATTTTCCATATGAAGTATTAGTAAATGTAGACTTAAACAAAATAACTCTGGGGCGGTAAAGTGGTTGAATCCAAGGGTCGGCTAGGAGGCTTGCATGAGTTTGTATGTTATTCATGTATCTTCAAGGGCTCTTTCTGGGAACTCTGGCTTGATATAGTTGATTAATCTACTGTAGATTACCCACAGGTGTAAATGGTTGACTCATGACAAGCGGTTGAGAAATGAATGGATGGATAAATAAGACTAATATTTAGTTGCAAATCCTCTGCTTGCAAATATTGCATCAAGTCTGTGAACCCCTGACATCACCGAAGTTTTTCCTGATGTATTTGTGCCTAATCCAAACCAAATACTTTGTTTGAAGTTGGTCAGAATTGTTGCTTATACTGTAACTGGATTGAATTGGAAACTGAAGGACATTGCTAAATTTCTTCATAAGCATAGTTTGATTTTCACTTTTATTTTCAGGTTATCCAATAAATTCATAAAGCTGTAAAAACACAGTAAATCCAACACAGGAGACAGAAACAGAGATCCTAACTTTCTTTTGAGTGATTGTGGATGGATAATGCAAAGGGTCACAGCACAGAGTGATGAAGCGTAAGAAATATTAAAGAACACACACCAGGTCACAAGGAGCCAGCAGGGTTCTAGCTCTGCACACCTCCTTTGTTCTTTAAAATTGGCACAAGTACATTTCTACTCCATTTTTTGGGCATCCTCTCTCGCTCTTTAGGATCTGGTTAAACACACTACTGTAGAAACTCTACTCTCCTCACCTTCCTTCTGTGCTTCATGTCAACCAACTCTCTGGCCTTCATTGACCCAACATGCTATCCTACTGTCGGTCCCACACTCTTTACTCAAGTACAATTGCTAACGAGTTGTTCAATAAAGTAAATTCATATTAATACTATATATTTTATACTTTGATGTACCAAACTGCGTGTTAATGGTAGAATTAACTTTTGCTGTGCTGGCTGAAGAACCCTTGTTATGTTCTACATAATACTGCATAGACTAAACTGAAAGATGGTGGAAAACTTTGGTAAAGTCTCAATACTATTTTGTTAAATAATACTAATTCACTAAAAACTAAAATTGATATCGGAAAAAAACCTGCTCAAGTAAAAAGCAACAGAAAAAGATTATTTGTGCAGATCACAGGTTTCTTGTAATATTTATACAGTAATAATACATATTACTATATACTGCTGCATAGCTTTTCAGTTTCACACCAAGTAATAGGATTATTTTGTTTCAGATCTTGAAAAGTAACTAGCAAATGCATCTTATAGAGTAAACAAACAATATTTGCCTCTGAAATGCAGTAAAGTTGAATTATGGAGTGAAAGTTAATGGAAATTCTACTCTGTACTAAGTAGAAGATTCTTTCAACCACTACTTACTACTTACATCTGAGTACCATTGATAAATTAATACTAATTTGCATTATTAACTTCATTTGCAGGGAACCTAAAGACTTAACTTTCTCTGTAGAGTCAGAGCTATTTTCTTACATCACAATGAGACAGCAAGGTTAAGTGCATATTATTTAATTAAATTAGAAAGCTTTAAATATGTTTTAGAAAAATACAATTAAGGGGAATACGTTTTTTTGTGTGTTGTTGAGTCTTTGACAGAAGAGAAAATGAGAAAACATCATACTTTATACACTCAAAGCCTTCTATGGCAGATACATTTTGCAAAGATTACAGTATGTATAGCTGAAGTACAGCCTGACCCTGAATTACTACGTGACATGAAGAAAGATAACAACATTAAAAGGAAGTGTTTTTTCAAGCTGAGCACAGAACATGAGTAAGACCCTTCATCTGTCTCTTTTCAGTCAGTTTCTCTTTAAAGCACATTGGCCTGACAGGAGTGAGGCTGCAGAATCTGTAGTGTGAGAATATGTTTAACAGATTTTCTAAACCAGGGGTAGAGGAAGGTGTAGATCCCAGGGTTTAGAGAAGAATTAAATAAAACCAGAAAATCCAAAAAGGGTTTACTTGATGAAAACAGTGTGAGGGTATATCCAGAGAGAGACACACCATAATATGGACAGTAACATAAGAGAAATGAAGCAACAACCACACCAAGAGTCCTGGCTGCTTTCAGCTCTGATTTCTTCACAGTTACAGTCTTTGAACGCTGCAGTTTGACAGTTGCAATGTGTGAGTGCATTGCACTAGCCTGAGACACAGCCACCACAAACACTCTCATATAAAGAATCATGATGGCTGAAATGGGGATGATAAAACTTATCACAAGGTCAACAACACCTATTACATTAATCACACATTCCCCATAGCAGGAGTTATAGCTGCCTGGTTGATTCAGGTTATCATATAAAAACATGAGGTTGTAGAGAGCAGAGGAAAACCAACACAAGAGGATACAGATTCTCATTCTCCTTTGAGTGACTTTGGTGGGGTAACACAGAGGGTCACAGATAGCAACATAACGATCGACAGATATCAGCACCATGTTTCCTACGGAGGCAGAGACAGTGATAAAGGGCAAAAGTGAATACACAGCACAACGCGGGTCGCCCAAATGCCAGCAGGGTTCATTTAAGAGGATTTGAAACGGCATCACGATGAGGCCCACAATAAAGTCAGAGACACCCAGAGAGAGAAGGATAAGGTTGGTGGGAGTTTGGAGCTGCCTGGAGTGAAAGAACATCATTACTGTGAATCTTACCAATCACCAAGACGTAATAATCAGCAATCACTTGTTTCAGATAACAGAATTACAACAGTATTATTAATCATATGTTTCTCTGCCTGAAATGGGAGATGGAGATGATGACCAGCAGGTTGAGAAACACAGTGAGCAGAGAGATGGAGGACAGCACAGTGTAAATGATCATTGTTTCAGAATAAGGTCGCATGTGCTTCTTGCAAGAAATGTTGGCAAGTTCTGGAAAGCAGAGTTCAGCTTCCTGCAGTGTCTCCATCACCAGAGAGAGGAGGAGAGAAGCTGCTGAACTCTCACAGCTTCCTTTTCTCTGTCTTACAGCTGATTTATTTCTTTCTTCTTTACACCTCCTCTCTCACC
The DNA here is from genome assembly GCF_900324465.2 of Anabas testudineus. Lineage (NCBI taxonomy): Eukaryota > Metazoa > Chordata > Actinopteri > Anabantiformes > Anabantidae > Anabas > Anabas testudineus. The sequence goes on along the minus strand of NC_046616.1, from coordinate 3,117,229 downwards.
TCTTGTCTTTCGGTCTCTCTTGGAGACAGAGTGTTTTTCATTTTTAGCTCATGCATAAGCTCTGGTGACTACATCATTAGCTAAAGTGTTAGACAGTCAAAACAAACAACAAAGAAAAAAGGAAGGAGTCAATGCGAAGGAAAATGTAACTCATTTTTGCAGCTTGTTTTCTGTCGTATCTTTTTTCAACATTTCAGCTACACAGAATCCATACATATGAAATAACATTCAATTCGGTTCAATTCAGTTTTATTTGTATAGCGCTAATTCACAACAGAAGTTATCTCAAGGCACTTTAATGTGCAAGGTTTAAGACCTTACAGAGAATACTTTTTTACAAAAAAAACAACAATTCCATTTGAGCAAGCTTTAGGCAACAGTGGAGAGGAAAAACTCCCTTTAGAGGAAGAAACCTCCAGTCGATATTTTTGCCGTAGACTGAAACATTTGGGTTCAGCTCAAGATTAAAGTTTTTATTTCCAGGTCTTTTCATCTGGATCAGAGTTTTTTTTTTTTTTTTTTTTTTATCAGAACATGTGACTAACAGTGTTTTCAGATTTGGGTTTTGTCTGTTCAGACTCCATTTGTACGGCAGAAGCAAACGTACGGAAATATTTTGTCTGCAATTTAAAGAAAGATGCAACCAAACTCATGGAGCAAGATAATGACCCAGAGCACACGGTTAAAACAACGTTCAACAAGTTCATCAAGACATTTTACACTGGCCAAGTCAGTCTCCAGACTTCAACCCTATGATCATATTACCTGCTAAAGACCAGTTGAAGAGAGTAACCCAATTAACGCAAATTGTTTCAGCAGGAGTACCCGAAGAGGACCCACGCAGACACAAACATATAAACTCCACACAGAAATTCACCAAGACACCCTATGGATGTGAGCCTGGTTCCTTTTTGGTGTGAGGTCAGAGGTCAGAGCTACCAACACCACCATAGTGCTGCCCCAGGTCTTAAACACTTTAAAGTATTTGAAGTCTACATTTTCGAATACCTTTGCTCAATAAAAAATTTGTGGGTTAAAATAAAAAGGTGCTGCCTTTGTCACGTACACGGCTTTCTCCTGCCTGTTTCCCGTTTTTTCTCCTCCATGCCTAAAGACTCTGACTGCATATTATCCATCATGAACAGGTATATTATCCATACCTGAGTGTGTCTCCTAACTCCACCAGATAGTCTCACATCTACCTATTCAGTGTTTCCTTTCAGACTGACTTCCTCATAACGAACCGGCCTCTGCTCATCCCTTCAGTACCATAAGTGTTTCGGGGGGCTGAAAGCTATATCAAAATACGGTCCAGATCCGAAACAGACAGAATAGGGAAGAGGCCAGAGGAGAGCAGGAACAGGGTCCGGTCCCATACAAAGCCAATTGTTTTAAGTCTGCAGCAGAAGGAAAAGAACTGGTCTTGTGTAGCAATTATTCTGATTCATTAGGAGCAGCTGGTTTGTGTGGTGGTAAAATCAATACGTTCCATTCTGGAGCTTGGGTCGAATCTAAGCTGTGGCCTACCTCAAGTAGGAGGTTCTCAGGCAAGACCTCCTTACCTTACCTTACCTACACTTGTAAGTTTTAATCTAAGGGTCCAGGGTTCAAGTCCCTGTTCAGGCGATTGCATCTTGTAGTCGTTTGAATGTTCCAACCTTGTGCTCAGCCGGAGACTTTTAAGACGAAAAAATAAATGATGAATGATGAATAAAACATCACTATGCTAAACTTCCTTTGTCCCTGTTGCTGGATCTATGTGTGTAAAACCCAGAATGAAAGAAAAAAAAATTGCTTTGGATAAAATCCAAATTACTAAATGTAATTCACAATAGACAGAAAAGCAGGATATGCCATGGAAACATCAGTGAGTTGACGGGTGACTCTGATCAGATTGTGCTTTGCAGAGAGTCTATGTAATATCGCTCCTGAGAGGCAGCAGGAAGTGGTTAATAAAAATTGGATCGGTTATAATCGTTGTCATTCACGAGAGTGAAAAGTTAAATAAATGGCCCCCATGTAACAAGTTAGTTCTTGTTCAACTTCTCACTACTCAAAAGTTGTGTGACCATTATTGAGCTGTTTACATGGTGTAATAATGTCTGGAGCATCAACACGGTTGTACTGGGATTTAAACAGGGTCATGGGATTTCACCCCTTCATCACTGTTGGTCAGAAACATTAGTGAGTTTGAAGATATACTTAGTTAATTAGTTTATTATTATATAATCTTAATTGTGTGTTGTAGCAATAAACTCTTTCACACACACACACACACACACACACACACACACTTGCTCCCAGTGGTGGTGCTCAGGCTAAGACACTTTTCACACCAGCTTTCATTAGCGTGAGATGACACAGCCTCTAATGAACCACTGCAATCAGAGGTGTTAAAAAACAACTTTCAGCCTCTTCACAACAGCCTGATGTAGTCAGAGCCGAGAGACTCAAAGTTCACCAAGGTAAAAAAGTTGAGGTCAGCTGTGTTCATCATTAGGAACTTTAATGAAGTGCAAACTTTCACCACACTCACCTGATCATCAAATTAAGTCATTCTACCATGTCTTACAGTGTAGTGTGACATCATGTCTGTAACTCACAGAGCTGGCTGAGTTGATACTTCTAACTGCTCCCACGTATGAAAGTGTTAAAGCAACACTCTATTACATATGTACAGTATATATGATTTTACATGGCATGAGCCACATGTCACCAACTCACCCCCGAAATAGCTGAGTCAATAAAAAGCACAAGTGCTTAGGATTTTAACAACACGTCGACTTAAGGTTTTCACTTTGCCCTGAGTTTTGGAACTTGCACGTCATAATTTAGGCCTCATGAAAGCCTGCCTGTGCTCAGTAAGAGGGATGCAAAAGAAATGATGCAAACGTAGGGGGTTGTTTAATGATGTGATGTTTGAAGCTTAGAAAAACCCACAGAACCAACAAGACTGTGTTGGAGAGAAATGGATGAGAAAGACTGAAAGACAGGAGGGAAGGGGGAGGGAGAGGAAGAGAGAAAATATACCAGTCACTGACAGATCTTTTCTCAGAAAGACGATCAGCAGCTTCCTCTTTCTTCCTCCTTCTCTCTCTATTGATGGAGCCACTGGAGGAAGCTGAACTCTGTTTTCCACAGCTCTTCAACACCTCCTGCAAGAAGCACAAACGTCCTCCCTCTGATTCATTGATCATTTACACTCTGCTGTCCTCCATCTCTCTGCTCACTGTGTCTCTCAACCTGCTTGTCATCATCTCCATTTCCCACTTCAGGCACAGATCAAATGTTTTAGTTTTGATTTAATGTTGTTTTGATTGAAAAATGTCACAATTGCGTATGTTGCATTGTAGGTTAATGAGATGTGTTTACGAAAAGTTTATCATTGTTCGTTGGTTTTGCTTTAAGGAAACACTTTATCTGGTCATGATGTTCTATTGTAATATTGTAATATGTTATTGTAATATTCACACTGATTATTTTCTCCCTCCAGGCAGCTCCACACTCCCACCAACCTCCTCCTTCTCTCTCTGGCTGTCTCAGACTTCCTTGTGGGTCTCATTGTGATGCCGTTTCAAATCCCCTTAACAGAACCCTGCTGGTTCCTGGGAGATCTCACATGTTCTCTGTATTATTTCTTTAACTTCATCACTGTCTGTGCCTCTGTAGGAAACATGGTGCTGATATCAGTCGACCGTTATGTTGCTATCTGTGACCCTCTGTATTACTCCACTAAAGTTACTCAAAGCACAGCTCAAATCTCTGTTCTCCTGTGTTGGATTTCCTCTGCATTCTACAGTTTTCTGATTTTATTTGATAACTTGAAACAACCAGGCAGATATAACTCCTGCTATGGAGAATGTGTAATTAACATAATAGGTGTTGTCGACCTTGTAGTAAGTTTTATCATCCCTATTTCCTCCATCATCATTCTGTATATGAGAGTGTTTGTGGTGGCTGTGTCTCAGGCTCGTTCCATGCGCTCCCACATTGCAGCTGTCAAACTGCAGCGTTCAGTGACTGTAACTGTGAAGAAATCCGAGCTGAAAGCAGCCAGGACTCTTGGTGTGGTTGTTGCTGTGTTTCTCATGTGTTACTGTCCATATTATGGTGTTTCACTGTCTGGCTATGACATCATGATGGGTTCTTCACTTAATGCTTTTACAGAGTTTCTGGTGTTATGTGCCTCCTTTCTAAACCCCCTGATCTATGCCTTTCTCTACCCCTGGTTTAAGAAATCTGTTAAACTTATTGTTACACTGGAGATACTGCAGCCTCGCTCCTGTGAGGCCAGTGTACTTTAGAGAAAAACTGTGAAGGAATAACATTTAAGGTATACATGATACATGCATTTTATACATGTCAATACATGGCAAAATATTACATATAACAATAATACATTAAAATGGATCCATGTTTCCACTTCTGTAATAGGTGAAAGTCAATGTCAAAACAATAAATGTATGTTTAAGTTTCTCAGTGTCATGTTTAACTTGAATTGCTAATTTGTATCATGCCAGAAATGTTTTGGTTTTTTTTTAGATTACAAAAGGTTAAAATCACCTCCAAAATAATTGAAATAGCAACACCTGTCAATGTTTTTGCTGTGCCCACATTACATTTGGGTTTAACATTAATATATGCATTTGACTTCATCATCAGTTTGGTAGATTTTGTTCTCATTATTCTATATAACCGTGTTTTATCTCTGTACTATTTTCTTAATCCAAATCATAAGTGCACGGATCCCCCATGTGGAAGAAGGATGGTCTGCAGGTCTCCTTTCAAATTCTAAAGGGTTGAAATTCTCCCTCTTTATTTTTTTAAAGAGGTTTTCCCCAGTATAGGGCAGTTGGTTTTGTCTATTATAAACTGCAGCCTGACTTCAGGTGTTGTCCTGGCAAATTTTAAATATGCGGTGATACAACCCCTGTTAAAGAAACCAGGTCTCAACCACACTGAGCTGGCTAATTTTAGGCCCATCTCCAAGCTGCCCTTCATCTCTCAAGTTCTAGAGAAAATTGTTTATGCGCAGTTGAAATCTTTTTTACTTGCGTAAAATCTTTTAGAAGTTTTTCAATCTGGTTTTAAAACCCTGCATAGCACAGAGTCAGTATTGCCAAGAGTCTTTAATGACAGTCTCCTAGCAACTGATGCTGGTGATTTTGTGATCCTTGTTTTGCTGGATCTGCTGCTTTTGATTCTGTGGACCATGATATTTTATTATCTCGGCTGCAGTATCTGATGGGCATTCATGGTACCGCTTTGGAATGGTTTACGTCCTTTTTGGCAGTAAAAAAAACCATCAGTCTGAACCTTGCTAGTTCTGAATCACCTTCAGCTCCCCTGTTATATGGAGTTCCTCATGGGTCAATTTTAGGGCCTCTCCTTTTTCCCTTTACCTACTTCCTCTGGGTTCCATCCTGAGGAAGCATGGGATTTCTTTTCTTTGTTATGCTGATGACAGTCAAATCTACATGCCACATGTCACTTTGAAACAGTAATCCATGCCTTTTTACATCTCGGCTGAATCACTGTAATGCACTGTATTTTGGTGTAAATCAATCTTCCCTTGCACATCTCCAACTGGTCCAAAATGCAGCTGCTCGTCTTATGGTTGGGGAACGAAAGAGGGAACAGATAACTCCCATCCTGGCATCTCTCCACTGGTTGCCTATGCATTTTAGAGTCCATTTTAAAATGCCTTCATTTGTTTTTAAATCTTTACACGGTCTTGTCCCCACTTATCTTGCTGAGCTACTTATGCCCTATCCTCTCAGGTCAGCTGACCAGCTTCTCCCGACAGTACCGAAGTCAAGGTGGAAGCCTAGGGTGGACAGAGCTTTTGCCGAGTTTTTTTTTTTTGTTGTTGTTGAGTTAACATCCTTTACAGCACTTTCTACCTTGTGGTATGGCCACTGTATATCTTCTGGTGAATTCTTCTTGGTATGGTGGTGATTGTACTGCCCTTACCTAAAACCAATACAAGTCCATTGCCTTTTCCTCATGTAATATGCTGATACCTCTGCTATTGTGGCAACCTGCAACTGCCTGGGGCCTGTTGCTGGCTTTAACTGGGGTGTCTGCTCCTTGGTGTCTGCTTCTCTGTGGATCCAACCTAAATTTGAGATAAAGCCTTTTTACTTATTTTCTAAATGTGCACATTTTCTTTGAGTGCATGCTCCAGATCAGAGGAAATCTGAAAGAGACATGTTGTACATCCAGATCCATTTAGGAGTTGCAACATTTCATGGGTAATTCTAGATTTCTCACCTTTTCCACAAAATGTTTAAAGCCAATATTTTGATAAATACACTTATTTAATTTAAGAGCATATAGGAATGGAAATGTTGCAGCTAAATTGCCGCTCTTTGGAGAAATGCTCTAATGTGCTCAAAAAATAATCTCAGTCTGTGTATATTGATGTTTTTGGTGCTGGAACAATACATTTGACATTTGACTGAACTGCTGAAGTTTATTAAAGCAAAACAAGTTAACCACAAGTTAAGGAACGTAAGACAGGACAAAGGGGAATGGATAATGAATTCACGAGGGAGGAGGAAAAATCAGGCAACTCATGACAGAAATGTTCTGGGAAAGCTCAGCAGCTTTTACCCTCCTACTTCTGTCTCTGATGTGCATTAGAGTCCAGAAGAGAATCTAAAGAGAAGGGGGATGAAAGATGAAGGGGAAACAGAGAGACAAATACAGATAGCTGAATGTCGCTGGCTTTGCACAAAAAGTTTCTTGTGCACTGCAGTTTTTCATCTCCTCGTCTCTCTCTGGTTCTGCAAACCCTGATGGAAGCTGAACTCTGTTTTCCACAACTCTTCAATGCCTCTTGCAAAAAACACTTACGCCGTTACCCTGAAGCAATCTTCATTTACACTCTGCTGTCCTTCATCTCGCTGCTCACTGTGGTTCTCAACCTGCTGGTCATCATCTCCATCTCACACTTCAGGCACAGACTAACGTCTCAGCTCTGATAATATATTGTTGTAATGACTGTTGTTAAAATGTTTTCTGAGTATTACAAGCTGGATAAGAAGCGTTCTGTTTGAATGTAGTTCTTACAGTTTTTCTTTTGCTGATTATGCTTTCAGTGCTTCTGATGTTTACACTGATGATGTTCTCTCCCTTTCAGGCAGCTCCACACGCCCACCAACCTCCTCCTTCTCTCTCTGGCTGTCTCAGACTTCCTTGTGGGTCTTATCGTGATGCCGTTTCAAATCCCCTTAACAGAACCCTGCTGGCTACTGGGTGACCTGGTTTGTGTTTTGTATTATTTAATAACCTTCATCACTGTCTGTTCTTCCACAGTGAATATGGTGCTGATATCAGTTGATCGTTATGTTGCTATCTGTGACCCTCTGCATTATCCCACTAAGATCACTCAAAGGAGAGTTCAAATCTCTGTTCTCTTGTGTTGGGTTTACTGTGCTCTCTACAGTTTCCTGATTTTATTTGATAACCTGAATAACCCAGGCAGGTATAACTCCTGCTATGGAGAATGTGTGATTAATATAAATGGAGGCGTTGATCTAATTGTAGCTTTTATCATCCCCATTTCCTCCATCATCATTCTGTATATGAGAGTGTTTGTGGTGGCTGTGTCTCAGGCTCGTTCCATGCGCTCCCACATTGCAGCTGTCAAACTGCAGCGTTCAGTGACTGTAACTGTGAAGAAATCAGAGCTGAAAGCAGCCAGGACTCTTGGTGTGGTTGTTGCTGTGTTTTTTATGTGTTACTGTCCACCTTACTGTGCGTCTTTCTCCGGCTATGCCTTCACAGATTTTCTTGTGTTATGCACCTCCTGTCTAAACCCTCTGATCTACGCCTTCCTCTACCCCTGGTTTAGACAATCTGTTAGACTTATTGTTACACTTGAGATACTGCAGCCTCACTCCTGTCAGGCCAACGTACTGTAGAGAGAAACTGAGGTGTGACAGAAAAGAAATTAATGCTATCTTATATCAGGCCCCTCCCTGAACTGCCACCTTACTGTGGTGGAGGGATTTGAGTGTCCGAATGACCCTAGGAGCTATGTTGCCGGGGGCTTAAGCCCCTGGTAGGGTCTCCCAAGGCAAACAGGTCCTAGTCGACGGGCCAGACTAAGAGCAGTTCATAAACCCCTTATGTTGTATAGAATATCAAGGTTAGTTACGTCGCCCGGATTGGCATCACCGGGGCCCCACCCTGGAGCCAGGCCTGGGGTTGGGGCACGTAGGCGAGCGCTTGGTGGCCGGGATCTTTCCCACGGGACCCTGCCGGGCACAGCCCGGAGGAGCGATGTGGGACCGCCTTCCCGTAGGCCCACCACCCGCAGGAAGGACAATAGGGGGCAGGTGCAGTGTGGATTGGGTGGCAGCCATGTGGAGGTGCCTCGACAACCCAATCCCTGGACAAGGAATCTGGCAATTGGGACATGGAATGTCACCTCACTGGGTGGAAAGGAGCCTGAACTTCTGTTGGAGGTTGAGCGTTACCGGCTAGAGATAGTTGGGCTCACTTCCACACACAGTCTGGGCTCTGGAACACAACTCCTTGAGAGAGGTTGGACTCTCTTCTACTCTGGAGTTGCCCATGGTGAGAGGCGGCGGGCAGGGGTGGGCTTGCTTATAGCCCTCCAGCTCAGCTGCCATGTGTTGGAGTTTTCCCTGGTGGACGAGAGAGTTGTTTCCCTGTGCCTTTAGGTAGGGGATAGGTCTCTCACTGTTGTTTGTGCCTACGGGCCAAATAGCAGTCTACTGGGGGATTTCAACGCCCACATGGGCAATGACAGTGATACCTGGAGGGGCGTGATTGGGAGGAACGGCCTCCCAGATCTGAACCCGAGTGGTGTTTTGTTATTGGACTTCTGTGCTAGTCACAGTTTGTCCATAACGAACACCATGTTCAAGCATAAGGGTGTCCATCAGTGCACGTGGCGCGAGGACACCCTAGGTTGGAGGTCTATGATTGACTTTGTGGTTGTGTCATCTGACCTCTGACCATATGTCTTGGACACTCGGGTGAAGAGAGGGGCTGAGCTGTCAACTGATCACCACCTGGTGGTGAGTTGGATCCGGTGGCGGAGGAGGAAGCTGGATAGACTTGGCAGACCCAAACGTATTGTGAGGGTCTGTTGGGAACGTCTGGTGGAACCCTCTGTCAGAGAGGTCTTTAACTCCCACCTCCAGAAGAGCTACAACCAGGTCCCGAGGGAGTCTGGAGACATTGAGTCCAAGTGGACCATGTTCTCCACCTCCATTGTCAATGCGGCTCGTCGGAGCTGTGGCCGTAGGGTCTCTGGTGCCTGTCGCGGCGGCAATCCCCGAACTCGGTGGTGGACACCGGAAGTAAGGGAAGCCGTCAAGCTGAAGAAGGAGTCTTATCAGGCCTGGTTGGCCTGTGGGACTCCTGACGCTGCTGATGGGTATTGGCAGGCCAAACGTGCCGCAGCCCGCACGGTCACAGAGGCAAAAACTCGGGCCTGGGAGACGTTCGGCCTTGTGGACTTGGAGAAGGAGTTTGACCGTGTCCCTCGTGGCTTCCTGTGGGGGGTACTCCGGGAATACAGTATTCTGAGCTTGGTTCGCATTGCCGGCAGTAAGTCAGACTTGTTCCCGGTGCATTTTGGATTTCGACAGGCCTGCCCTTTGTCACTGATCCTGTTCATTACTTTTATGGACAGGATTTCTAGGTGCAGCCAGGGGTCGGAGGGAATCCGGTTTTTGGGACCACAGGATCTCATCTCTGCTTTTTGCAGATGATGTTGTCCTGTTGGCCTCATCAGACCGGGACCTCCAGCAGGCACTGGGGCGGTTTGCAGCCGAGTGTGAAAGAGCTGGGATGAGAATCAGCACCTCCAAGTCTGGAAAAAGGTGGCTTGCACCCTCCAGGTTGGGGGGGAGATCCTCCTTCAAGTGGAGGAGTTTCAGTATCTTGGGGTCTTGTTCACGAGTGAGGGAAAAAGGGAGCGTGAGATCTGTTTCGGATGCCTCCGGGACGCCTCGCAGGGGAGGTTTTCCGGACATGTCCCACTGGGCGGAGGCCCCGGGGAAGACCCAGGACACGTTGGAGGGACTATGTCTCTCCGTTGGCCTGGCAACCCCTCGGTGTTCCCCCGGAAGAGCTGGAGGAGGTGTCTAGGGAGAGGAAAGTATGGGCATCTCTGCTTAAGCTGCTCCCCCCGCGACCCAGCCCTGGATAAGTGGTAGAAAATGGATGGATGGATGGATGGATCTTATATTAGGGTAAAAATGTATTTCAGCCCCCAGTCTGATATTGTCATCTGAGAAAAATGATCAACCATGACAAATAAAAAAAAAAATTCATCAATACTGTGTGTATGTACTTTGTTGGTTTCTGCCAGATTTTTTAATGTACAAAAACTGTGCTTCCCTTATGTCGTAGATACCACAGATTTTGTAGTTTTTGTACTCAGATTTATAATCCAGTTTATAAATGTGAGTCCATCTTGCTGTAGTTATGTCAGTTAAGTTTAATAAATGCAACTTATAATACTAATACTTATAATATATACTACTTATAATAATACCCTGTAAGTTGAAAAATTCAGAGAAAGAGGATGATTCCACATATTAGATTGTAGTAGTTCAAGTTATGATGCGTTTTATGAAACTAAAACGGTATCAAATTTATTAGAAATCATTATTAAGTACACTTTTCACCAACTTATGTTATGTTTTCAGTACTATTCTATTTACAAACCTTTTAAAATAGATTAGTTGGTGGATGTACTGTGTTGAGCTTTTGTCAGTTTTGCAGATGTAAGATATCCAAGAAATCAGATCACCTTTACATCCCAGACCACCTCGGCTCAGTGGTACCACTCCTACAGGCTAGAGGATACACAGGAGTTGTTGCTGCATGTACCATCTGTGCTGAGGTGGTACAGGCATAGGGACACTCTGACTTCTGTGCTCCTGTGAACCCGTCTACAGGTCCCGGTCGAGTGTGCACATCACTCTTCATCTTTGCCATCTTGCACAGAGAAGAGCCAGAGCCACATTTTAAAACTTCTAATGAAAAATAGTTTGAGAGACTCCTCAACCTCTTTACATGTCAGATCAGTGTGTTTGGCTTTGTGTCTTCTGACATCTCCCTCTATTTACCATGCAAGAAACTCCTTCCCCATCATAAAGGTCATCAACCCATGGGAGTCCACCTCCAACTCCCCCAACCACTCTGCATTTATCTGACATTTCAAGTTTTCAAGACAGTTTCAAGACAAAAGTTACAAGTTCACTTGTGGCCTCTGTCACGAGTTAAGGAGGGGAACGAGGCAGGTTTAAACTGAACACAGGATTTATTGGGTAAAACTACAAAACAGAGAAACTAAGGGGGGTGTCAACCGACACTACAAAAACAGGGAGAAATATGAGGACAAAGGAACAACGTAAAACTACCCAAAATGGCGGAGGACAAAGTAACAAATAAAGAAACCAAAGTACAAATCAAAAACCACTGCACAATGGCAGGAAAACACTCACTGAGAAACAGGTAACAAAGTCCAAAAGTTCAGAGGGGGGAGAACGAAATCTAGAGAGTCCAAGAGGGGAAGCAGACAGGCCTGAGGAGGATGAGCAGGAGCAGGCAGGGCTGAGCAGGCATGGGTAACACACAGGCTGGACACAGGTTGGGGAACGACGACGAACTGACAGAGGGGAAAGGGCTGAGGAGAGTTTTGTAGGGGAAAGGGGCACAGGTGAGTCCAATGTTCAGCTGATTGCTGTGAGCAGAGGGAGAGAAGGGGCTGGTGGGCGGAGTCCAGAGAGAGAGTGAGGTGGAGAAGTGAGGGAAATCCTCAGCTTGGCCTGATGCCAGGCTGAAACGGTGACAGCCTCCTCCCCTTCCCCCGCTGTGGGGTCCAGTAATACTGGGTCTAGTCTACTGGGGAATGGTACTGCCTAGAGAAACCTCCTAGTTTACTTTGGACCCTGCCTTTCTATGTGACTTCCACCATGAACATCCTGTCCAACCTGATGATGTTTCCCCAACTGTTGATCTTTTGTTGCCTGAGTGGACTCTCTGACCACCGATTCCTGCCTACCCCTCTTCAGATTGGTTGCTACTCCAATATTGACCTGACGTGTTCCTGTTTTCCTTGACTGTGATGTTTGATTTCAGAGGTTGCTTTGGTTAACATTTTAAAATGTATGTTTCTGCAGGTAAAAGATGCTTCACTGTGCTCAACAGCTGATCTCAATTTACAGTATTTTTACTCTTTGGTGATGGAACCTTCACATTTATAATTATTATTTTTTATTATTTTAATGCGCTGCAACTGAACTGAGCTGCTGTGGGTTGTTGAAGAAAACCAAGAAACAACAATTTTTTAGAAGGTAAGAAACGTGCACAGGACAAAGGGGAGTGGACAGAAAGCTCTTAGCACATTAAAGACAAATGATGAATTAAACATTTTACACAAGGGAGGAGGAACATCAATGTTCACAAAAGAGGAGGAGAGATACATCAACTGTGGAAGAACGGATGAGAAGCTGCCACCACCTCCTTTTTCTGTCTCTGACGATGGAGACACCGGATGAAACTGAACTCTGCTTTCCACAACTCAACACGTCTTGCAAGAAACACTTGAGGCGTTTCTCTGAGGCAATGATCATTTACACTGTGCTGTCCTCCATCTCTCTGCTCACTGTGTCTCTCAACCTGCTGGTCATCATCTCCATCTCCCACTTCAGGCACAGATACATGTTTTAACTTTGATTATATGTTGTACTGTAATAGTGACTGATAAAACTTTTAGCTCTTACTGTCGAGGTTTTCAAAATGACTGTTACTAGATAAAAGAGTAAAGCCTAGAGTAAATCCACCTGGTTGGTTGTTGAGACTTTGTTCAAAAGTAGTTCTTAAAATCAAAACATTGATTTGAATACAGTTGACTGTAATTTCATAGAAAACAGTGTCTTCTGCTGATAATGTTTTTAGTGTTCATGAGTTTAAACATCTACAGTGAAATATTCTCTCCCTCCAGGCAGCTCCACACTCCCACCAACCTCCTCCTCCTCTCTCTGGCTGTCTCAGACTTCCTTGTGGGTCTCTTCGTGATGCCGTTTCACATCCCCTTAACAGAGCCCTGTTGGTTACTGGGTGATCTGGTGTGCGTTTTGTGTTATATTATACCCTTCATCACTGTCTCTGCCTCCGCAGTAAACATGATGCTGATATCAATCGATCGTTATGTTGCTGTCTGTGACCCTCTGCGTTACCCCATCAAAGTGACTCGAAAGCGAGTTCAGATCTCTGTTCTCTTGTGTTGGTTTTACTGTATTTTCTACAGTTTTATGAGTTTATTTGATAACCTGAAACAACCAGGCAGGTATAACTCCTGCTACGGAGAATGTGTGATTAACATAATTGGAGCTGTCGACGTTGTCTTAGGTTTCATCATTCCCATTTCATCCATCATCATTCTGTATTCGAGAGTGTTTGTAGTTGCTGTGTCTCAGGCTCGTTCCATGCGCTCCCACATTGCAGCTGTCAAACTGCAGCGTTCAGTGACTGTAACTGTGAAGAAATCAGAGCTGAAAGCAGCCAGGACTCTTGGTGTGGTTGTTGCTGTGTTTTTTATTTGTTATTGTCCATCTTACTGCGTCTCTATCTCTGGCTATGACATCATGATGGGTTCCTCACTTAATGCCTTTGCAAATTTCCTGGTGTTATTCACCTCCTGTCTAAACCCTGTGATCTATGCCTTCCTCTACCCCTGGTTTAGGAAATCTGTTAAAGTTATTGTTTCACTTGAGATACTTCAGCGTCACTCGTGTCAGACCAACGTACTGTAGAGAGAAACCATGGAGTAAAGAAAAGGAGACAAACGATATAAGTGAATGAGAAATATGAAGTTGTTCACATGTTACTTAGTCACCAAAGAGAGAAGAACACTGAGTTATTTTGTGTTTTGCATATAAATAAAATAAAACAATTATTATATATTAGTATTCATCTTTATATAAAACATATTTCATCTAATTCCGATTAAAGTAACTTTTCAGTGCCATGTTGAAACTTATATATATAAGATACAGACAAACCTCTGACTTTTGTAAGTAGCTTAAAAAACGTCCATCAGAGATTGTTATAGGCTGAATTAAACCAAAAAATGATGGTTAGTCCTTTTGAAACTGAATGATTATTGGTGGAATGACATACTGTGTTACATTTTGCACATGTAAGACATGAACTTGACTCATTCACAGCCCTGGGTTCAGTTTCCTGCAAAAATGTCAGTGATAAAAAAAACTGCTGCCTTTCTTCAATCACTTGCACATAGCAGTGGTACTTTGCTTTCCCCTTAGTTCTATGGCTTAGTCTTATGTCTGACGGCTGAAACCCATTGTTCAAAAGAAACTGAAAGGGACATTAATTACTTAATTATTAACAAAATGAAGATGATGTGTGGTATCTCATAATAAACTCACAACAAACTTTGACTCCCTTTTCCACAACAGCCAACTCCACCTTAAGACTTTTACACAGCACACAGTGAGGTTCTGTAAGGGCACATTGAGGGGCCAAACACTTCCTGGGTCCAGTTCTTTCCTAACATCCGTTCAGACAATGACAATTTGAAAATGTTGTCATTAAGATTTGTTACACTTTACACATACAATCATATGTACAACATATAAAACCAAACAGATAAGCCAACAGACACAGTCCATATGAAAACAAGAGCCTGCTAAATATACGACTAACTACAACAATGCAAACTATGTCTGTCAAGTAGTATACTAACTAGATCATAAGTATAAACAAAAATACATGTATCTTAAAATGCCTCTTAAACCCCTTAAATCCCCTTATGCTGGGTTTACTGGTTTCAAGAAGCACCCTCTGATGTGAACCATGCCTCACAGAAAAGAGCTCTTAGAAGACCAACGATCAGGAGGACACAACGGAAGAAGCCATTGATGTCCAAAAAAAAAAAGATTGCAGCACGTTTGATGGTGATGATGCACCTGGATGTTCCACAGCACTACTGGCAAAATATTCTGTGGACAGATGAAACCGAAATTGAGTTGCTTGGAAAAAACACACAACACTATGTGAGGAGAAAAAAAAAAAACAACACACAGCACAGAGCACGCAAACATCAAAACCTCGTCCCCACTGTAAAACATGGCGGAGGGAGGATCATGGTTTGGGGCTGCTTTGCTGCCTCAGGGCCTGGACGGATTGTTGTCATTGATGGAAAAATGAATTCCAGAGTTTATCAAGACATTTTGCAGGAAAACGTAAGACCACCTGTCCCCAACTGAGGCTCAGCAGAGGATGGAGGTGATGCAACACGACAATGATCCAAAGCTTACAAGTAATTCAACAAAAGAATAGCTTCAACAGAACAAAATACACCTTCTGGAGTGGCCCAGTCAGAGTCCTGACCTCAACCTGATTGAAATGCTGTGGCATGACCTTAAGAGAGCGATTCACACCAGACATCCCAAGAATATTGCTAGACGGAAACAGTTTTGTGAAGAGGAGTGGTCCAAAATTAATCCAGATCGTTGTGCAGGTCTGATCTGCAACTACAGAAAACGTATATTTGGGTAGTTAGTATTAGTTAGTTATTATTTTAAACAAATGTGTTTTTCTATTGTTGTGACTTAGATGGAGATCCGAGCCAGTTTTATGACAAATTAATGCAAAAAAACCTGATTTTCCAAAAGGTTCACAAAGTTTTTCTTGCCACTGTAAAAAAATATTTCTTTACAGAGGAATCATCTTTTTTTCTGTGTATTTTGTTTTAATATGGCCGAAGTTTATTTTAAATTCTTACCTTTACCCCAAGGCATGCTGTGTAGTCACTACTGTACTGTTACTTTTAGGAAAGTTGCTTCAGAGAGTGATGAAGATGTGGGTAGGGTGGAGGGTGTTATGCAAAATCAGAGGGGTGGGGGGGCATAAATTAGCTTTGACACTGTTTAGCAGATTCATCTTCACTCTCTCTCTGTTGATGGAGAAACTGGAGGAAGATGAACTCTGTTTTCCACAGCTCTTCAACACCTCCTGCAAGAAACACAAACGTCCTCTTTCTGAGTCTATGATCATTTACACTCTGATGTCGTTCATCTCTCTGCTCACCGTGTTACTCAACCAGCTGGTCATCTTCTCCATCTCATACTTCAGGCACAGATAATTCTTTAGCTTAGAAAATTTGTTATTGAGATGTATTTGTGTGAAATTAGTGACTTTTGTTCAAAACAGTGCTTTCAGTAAAAATTGGTGGTTTCACTTAATATTACTGTTTTTAACAAAAACTAACTGCTAACTAATTATTCACTGTGATGATTTTCTTTCCCTCCAGGCAGCTCCACACTCCCACCAACCTCCTCCTTCTCTCTCTGGCTGTCTCAGACTTCCTTGTAGGTCTCATTGTGATGCCTTTTCAAATTCTATTAACAGATCCCTGCTGGCTCCTGGGTGACCTGGTCTGTGTTGTGTATTATTTTTTTCCTTTTATAACAGTCTATGCATCAATAACAAACATGGTGCTGATATCAGTCGATCGTTATGTTGCTATCTGTGACCCTCTGCATTACTCTACTAGAATCACTCAAAAGAGAGTTCAAATCTCTGTTCTCTTATGTTGGATTTACTGTGTTTTTTACAGCTTCATGATTTTATTTGAGAATTTGAAACAACCAGGCAGGTATAACTCCTGCTATGGAGAATGTGTGATTAACTTAAATGGAGCTGTTGACCTTGTTTTAGCCTTTATCATCCCCATTTCCTCCATCATCATTCTGTATATGAGAGTGTTTGTAGTTGCTGTGTCTCAGGCTCGTTCCATGCGCTCCCACATTGCAGCTGTCAAACTGCAGCGTTCAAAGACTGTAACTGTGAAGAAATCAGAGCTGAAAGCAGCCAGGACTCTTGGTGTGGTTGTTGCTGTGTTTCTCATGTGTTACACTCCCTCGTACTGTATGTCTCTCTCTGGCTATGACGGTATAATAGGCTCTTCTACCTATTTTTATTTTTTTATGTCATATTTCAACTCCTGTCTAAACCCTGTGATCTACGCTTGTTTTTACCCCTGGTTTAGAAAATCTGTTAAACTCATTTTAACACTTGAGATCCTGCAGCCTCACTCCCGTCAGAAAAACTTAATGTAAAGAAAATTTGTAGAGTGACTGAAAAGGGCTGAACTGTTTTTATGAGGAGACAAAAATCCTGTATGTGATGTTATATTGAATATTTTATTCACATGATGTTCCACCAGTTGAAACTTTCTTCATTGCATGTTCAGCAATGCAATGGAGCAGCTCAGATAAAGCCTGTGTTCAGTTACTGATCATGTACATTGATGTCCCATATTTAATTCCCATATTTAATTTGCAGCATAAACAACATAATACAATTTCTGTGATGAAGTACCTCGTACAATAAAAAACATTATCACAATATAAGTACTGTACATTTATAATTTTTATCATTATTAACCACAAGTACAAATCACAAAATTCACAATGAGCCAACATTCACTGAGGCCTGGAAGATGCTGATAAAGTTCATTAGTTGGGAAAACTTAACTGCAGGTAATGAATGGATGTAGTAAACAGTGGAGGGATGGGTGTCATGATAGTGAATTTGAAACCAGCTACTTTCCCTGTTTCAATGCTCAGTTTAACTAACACAGTTTACATGAGATTGATCAGCCTATTTGCTCTGATCGCTGATATTTACATCTTTTGTGATTTTATCATAATACTGTGTAAACATAGTTTTAATAAGTTTAAAACGTTTGCTGTGTATTAAAGAACTCTATATAACTTATTCTGTGTTTAGTGTAGTTTAGCCAGAAATGAAAAAAAAGAAGT
Source organism: Anabas testudineus (assembly GCF_900324465.2). Classification (NCBI taxonomy): domain Eukaryota; kingdom Metazoa; phylum Chordata; class Actinopteri; order Anabantiformes; family Anabantidae; genus Anabas; species Anabas testudineus. The sequence continues at coordinate 3,099,386 of NC_046616.1, read as the reverse complement.
GAAGTTTCTGAAAGTGATGAAGAGACAGATGAACTCATCATGCAAAACCTGAGGGAGAAAGATCCAACAGTGGAGGGAGGAGGGAGATGGGTCAGTCGCATGACGTATCACTGCTGGGAAAGTGTTCAGCAGCGTCTTTCCTCTCTGATGGAGAAACTGGAGAAAGCTGCTTTCCACAACTGCTCAACACCTCCTTCAAGAAACACACGTCCTCCCTCTGATGCAGTGCTCACCTGCACTCTGCTGTCATCAATCTCTCTGCTCGCTGTGGTTCTCTACCTGCTGGTCATCATCTCCATCTCCCACTTCAGGCAGAGATACATGTTTTAACTTTAAATTTAGGTCACATCTGTTGAAGTGAGTGACTTTTGTTCAGTACTCAAATTCATATTTATTTCATGTGTGATTCCAAGTGTCAGTTTTTTATGATTATCTTACTTAATGTGTTTGTAATGTTCAGTTCTCTCCCTCCAGGCAGCTTCATGCCCCCACCAGCCTCCTCCTTCTCCCTCTGGCTGTCTCACACTTTTTTGGTCTCCATGTGATGCTGTTTCATATCTTCTTTACAGAAATCTGCTGGCTCCTAGATGACCTGGTCTGTGCTCTGAATTTTTTCATTCCCTTTATCACTGTCAATGCCTCAGTAGTAAACATGGTGCTGACATGAGTCGACTGTTATGTTGCTATCTGTGACCCTCTGTGTTGCCCCACTAAGATCACATAAAGGACATTTTCCTGTGTTGGATTTACTGTGTTTTTTTACAGCTTTATGTTTTTATTTGAGAACCTGAAACAATCAGGCAGGTATAACTCCTGCTATGGAGAATGTGTAATTAACATAATAGGAGCTGTTGACATTGTTTTAGGTTTTGTTATTCCAATTTCCTCCATCATCATTCTGTATATGAGAGTGTTTGTGGTGGCTGTGTCTCAGGCTTGTTCCATGCGCTCCCACATTGCAGCTATAACTTTATACTTACTTTCATACTAACTAACTACCTTTTTTTATATATATATTTTGACCCCTTTCTAAATCCTGAGATCTATTTTTCTACCCCTGTTTTATTGTAACACTTAAGAAACTGCTACCTAACTCCTGTGCGGCCAGAACATGTATAATATATTATACACGTCTGTCATCCTATCCAGCGACACATTGTTCATTGCATATAATAAATCAAAGGTAACTGTTCTCTTTTTGCGTAGAAGAAAGTCACCTATCTTAATCTTTACAATTAAAGAAAACAATTTATCTCAAGCTATGTTTCTCTTCCTTCTGCCTCCTTATTGTACGTTTCATTTAGGTCCAACTGGGTCTTCCTCAGGTAAATGCAGAAAATTGGCACAGGTGTGTGTAGGTTTGATTTTAAGCAGCAATGGCCAGGATTTAGGGCTGCATACTGTATTCACATGAAACAGTCAACAGATTCTCTAACATGGGGCATTTTGTTTTTGTTTGTTTTTCTGCAGAATGTCTACTCCTCTCTCGCCATTGATGGAGACGGAGGAAGCTGAACTCTGCTTCCCTGAACTTGTCAATATTTCTTGCAAAAAGCACGTTCGTCCTCACTCTGATGCATTGCTCACTTACACTGTGCTGTCCTCAATCTCTCTGCTCACTGTGTTTCTCAACCTGCTGGTCATCATCTCCATCTCCCACTTCAGGCACAGCTATAACCACCATATATGTTATTTTGATATAGTTTCATTTTTGTTATTTCATTTGAATCTTAGAAATGCTACTTCTGTTGGTATTGGTGTTTCACTCTAATGACTTTCTTTCCCTCCAGGCAGCTCCACACTCCCACCAACCTCCTCGTACTCTCTCTGGCTGTCTCAGACTTCCTCGTTGGTCTCCTCGTGATGCCGTTTCAGATCTTCTTAGCAGAACCTTGCTGGCTCCTGGGTGACTTGGTGTGTGTTCTGTATTATTTTATTCCCTTTATCACCATGTGTGCTTCAGTAGTAAATATGGTGCTGATATCAGTCGACCGTTATGTTGCTATCTGTGACCCTCTACATTACCCCATCAAAGTCACACATAAGAGAATTCAGATCTCTGTTCTCCTGTGTTGGATTTACTCTGTTTTTTACAGCATTTTGTTTTTATATGATAACCTGAAACAACCAGGCAGGTATAACTCCTGCTACGGAGAATGTGTAGTTTTTACAAACATAGTTATGGATCTTGTCTTAGGTTTTATCATCCCCATTTTCTCCATTATCATTCTGTATATGAGAGTGTTTGTGGTGGCTGTGTCTCAGGCTCGTTCCATGCGCTCCCACATTGCAGCTGTCAAACTGCAGCGTTCAGTGACTGTAACTGTGAAGAAATCAGAGCTGAAAGCAGCCAGAACTCTTGGTGTGGTTGTTGCTGTGTTTCTCATGTGTTACTGTCCACCTTACTTTATTTCTTTTTCTGGCTACAACATTATGGATTCTACAACTAATTTCTTCATTTTTTTTATTGTATATTTTAACTCCTGTCTAAATCCTTTGATCTATGCCTTTTTCTACCCCTGGTTTAGAAAATCTGTTAAACTTATTGTTATGTTTAAGATACTGCACCGTTATTCCTCTCAGACCAATATACTGTAGAGAGAATACCTGGAGTGACTGAAAAGATGTATTTTATATTCTGTCACCTAAACTGAATGTCACAAAGTTGTGACAATTAAATAAATTCTGTTATTTATTCATATGTTTGTAATGCAAGTTTTGGTCGGTCTACGGCACTAAATACATTTAAATCCACTGACTGAGTGAAAATAAAGGCCAATAGTCACTTGGTGTCAGAGCTAAATAAATGAGTTTCATCTGCATAACTCTGATAGAAACGTTTATCGGAAGAAGCATGTACAGGTTGAATAGCAATGGTCCAAGAGTGGTACACTGTGGCACTCTACATGTCATGGCTACCTGTTTGGATTTAATCCCCAAATAGAGATCACATAACTCCTGCTTTCAAGATATCATCTGAACCAATTTAGAACCTCCCCTGATAATCTAACCCCCTAATTCAATCTATCAAGAAGGAGTTTGTTGTTTTCGTTTTACTGTTTCAAAAGCGCTGCTGAGATCAAGCAACATCCGAACCGGTGTTTTACCTGAATCTGTGTTGACACATGTTTTAAAGGTCTTGTAGTTGTTTAGCACTGAAGAATCCAGGCTGTGTCTCTTAACCGGTGACTAAACAGTGACTTGGTGAAAATTCCAGATGGGACTGAGCCTTTGAGAATGTTTAGCACATCTAACTTAAAATGTTTTAAAGATGTTTCCAATCAGCAGGAGAATTTAATTTTTGACAATATCCTCCAGTTCATCACAAATGCTGTTTTGACATGACCCACTGTTTTGTTTTGTTTTTTCTTTTTTGAACATTCAGACCTTGAAGTTTTCACAGACAGTGTTCTGTGTTATATTAAAAAATGCATATAGACACTGTGACTGTGGAGAAACGGTTGAGTGTAAACCCAAACCAGAAGCCCTGGTTGAACTGGGAGATCAAGTGGCTGCTAAAAGAGAGGAATATTGGTGCTAGGGAGAACAACAATGCCGTCTACAGGCCCAAGTTGGACTTGTTGGATCACCTAGACAGCAACTGTCTCGCCTGCTTTGAGATGCTGCAAATAGGCACAGCCACAGTCCATAATGTGGCCCGACAGAGGGGCAGCATGAGATGAGCCCTTGGTTAAGTTAGTGAACCTGGGACTTCCATACCTTCATATGTTTTTGTACTTTTCACTAATAAAACCTGTGTTCAGTTCATTCCTGCCTCGTTCCCCTCTTAACTGTGACAGAACGAACTGACCAGACCGCAGCCATGGATCTCTCTGATCCCTTAAATGGCCGACCCAAACTTCCCCCCTGTCCCTGTTTTGAGCACTACAGGCTTTTTTCTAACACCCTGCGGGAGGAATACCTCAATTCAGTACAATTCAAAAACCTTTTGACAAATTTATTGTTATGTAACATCAAACTGAGCATGTGGTTCCAGATCCTGGTGGACTGGTCATACTGGGCTCTGAGACTAGCAACTTTCTGTGATCGCACTTCAGATTTGAGTGGGTATGTGTGTTCAAAACCTTTGTGTTTTGTCTCATAATGACGTTATTGTCATGGTTTCGGCCTGGCATCAGGCCAAGCTGAGGATTTCCCTCACTGCTCCACTTCACTCTCCCTCTGGACTCCGCCCACCAGCCAGTTCTCTCCCTCTGCTCTTGCCAATCAGCGGCATATTGGACTCACCTGTGTTCCCCTCACACTACATAAGCTCTCCTCAGACCTTCCTCCCCTGTCAGATCGTCGTCATTCCCCACTCTTGTTTCCAGCGTCGTTTTCCCCAACCTGTCTCCAGCCTGTGGTTCCTTGCCTGTGTTCCTGCCTGTTGCTTTCCCTGACTGTTGCCCAACCTTGCCTGCTCCTGCTCATTCCTCCTCTGCCCTGTCTGCTTCCCCCCCTGGACTCTGGATTTTGGACTCTCTAGACTTGTTTTCCCCTCCTGAATCTTTGGACTTTGTTACCCTGTTTCAGTGAGTGTTTTCCTGCCATCGTGCAGTGGGTTTTCTTTGATACTTTGGAGTCTTGTTTTGTTACTTTGTTCCCAGTCTCTCTGATGGTTTTACGTTGTTACTTTGTCCTCGTGTTTTTGCAGTGTCTGTTGACACCACCCTTAGTTTCCCTGTTTTTTTGTAAGTCTTGCTAATAAATCCTGTTAAGTTCATTCCTGCCTCGTCCCCCCCCTTAATTTGTGACAGAACGATCTGACCAGACCGCGGCCATGGATCCATATGATCCCTTTTACGGCCACACAAACCTCCCTCCCCGTCTTGATCATTACGGGCTTTTCCCTGAAGCACTGCAGGACTATGCACACTCAGAAGATTATCGGGACTCACCTTTCTGGGGTACACGTCTGGTTCTAGCCCCTAAACCGCTAAGTTACCTGCAATCCAGATACCTGCGGCGGTTCCGCCAGAGGCGTCGGAATGCCATGGCCGCTCCAGTCAGCACGGCCGCTCCGGATTCCGCTCCGGTCACCACGGCCGCTCCAGTCTCGGTCACAGCCCCAGTTCCTGCTCCAGTCTCGGTCACGGCCCCAGTTCCTGCTCCAGTCTCAGTCACGGCCCCAGTTCCTGCTCCAGTCTCAGTCAGGGCCCCAGTTCCTGCAGCTGTTCCAGCTTCAGTTCCAGTCGCCGCAGCCGCTCCAGCTTCAGTTCCAGTCGCCGCAGCCGCTCCAGCTTCAGTTCCAGTCGCCGCAGCCGCTCCAGCTTCAGTTCCAGTCGCCGCAGCTACTCCAGTCACGGTTCCAGTCGCCGCAGCTGCTCCAGTCACGGTTCCAGTCGCCGCAGCAGCTCCAGTCACGGTTCCAGTCGCCGCAGCTGCTCCCGTCACGGTTCCAGTCACAGTTCCTGTCACGGCAGCTGCTCCTGCCATCGCAACTGCCTCAGCTTCGGCTCCTGTCCTCGCTCCTGTTCTTGATCCTGTTGCTGTCACCACGGTCGCCGCTACCCTGGTTGCTGCAATCACCGCTGCTCTGGTTACCACAACAACTCCTGCCCTGTCTCCAGGCGGCTCGACGCAGAGGTCGTCGTCACCGTCTCTCCTGTCTCCAGGCGGGTCGACGCAGAGGTCGTCGTCGCCGTTTCTCCTGTCTGTTTTGTCTCCCCAGCCTCTCCTGTCTCCAGGCGGGTCAACGCAGAAGTCGTCGTCGCCGTCTCTCTTGTCTCTCCTGTCTCTGAGCGGGTCGACGCCGAGGTCGCCGTCATCGCCGCCTCTCCAGCCTGTCCCGTTCCTGCCGCCGGAGCATCCGCCCGACGCTCCTCAGCCGGCACTCCAGACGCCGCCGCCGGAGCATCCGCCCGGCGCTCCTCAGCCGGCACTCCAGACGCCGCCGCCGGAGCATCCGCCCGGCGCTCCTCAGCCGGCACTCCGGGTCTCAGCTCCGCAGCCGGCCCTCCAGGTCTCAGCTCCGCAGCCGGCCCTCCAGGTCTCAGCTCCGCAGCCGGCCCTCCAGGTCTCAGCTCCAGGCAGCCGGCTTCCGCTTCGCAGTCCCGAGGCGCTCCGGGTCTGTTCGCCGGCTCTCCTGCCGCCTCCGGGCCGTCCGCCCGAGGCTCTGCTTTCTGGTTCGCCGGCTCTCCTGCCGCCTCCGGGCCGTCCGCCCGAGGCTCTGCTTTCTGGTTCGCCGGCTCTCCTGCCGCCTCCGGGCCATCCGCCCGAGGCTCTGCTTTCTGGTTCGCCGCCTCCCGGCCGTCCGCCTGAGGCTGTGCCTTCTGGTTCGTCGTCTCTCCAATCCTGGTTGCCGCCTCCTGGCCGTCCGCCGGAGGCTCTCCGGGTCTGCTGCGCCCGGTCCCTCCTCCTGGCCTCCCTCCGCCCGCCCGGCCTGGTGCTTTCGGGCCCTCCTCCGGGCCCCCTCCTCCCGCCCATCTTGGTCTGCTCGTCCTTCCTGGTTTTTCGTTGGGCCGTCTGGGATCCGGCCCTTGCCGGGTGGGTTCTGTCATGGTTTCGGCCTGGCATCAGGCCAAGCTGAGGATTTCCCTCACTGCTCCACTTCACTCTCCCTCTGGACTCCGCCCACCAGCCAGTTCTCTCACCTGTGTTCCCCTCACACTACATAAGCTCTCCTCAGACCTTCCTCCCCTGTCAGATCGTCGTCATTCCCCACTCTTGTTTCCAGCGTCGTTTTCCCCAACCTGTCTCCAGCCTGTGGTTCCTTGCCTGTGTTCCTGCCTGTTGCTTTCCCTGACTGTTGCCCAACCTTGCCTGCTCCTGCTCATTCCTCCTCAGCCCTGTCTGCTTCCCCCCCTGGACTCTGGATTTTGGACTCTCTAGACTTGTTTTCCCCTCCTGAATCTTTGGACTTTGTTACCCTGTTTCAGTGAGTGTTTTCCTGCCATCGTGCAGTGGGTTTTCTTTGATACTTTGGAGTCTTGTTTTGTTCCTTTGTTCCCAGTCTCTCTGATGGTTTTACGTTGTTACTTTGTCCTCGTGTTTTTGCAGTGTCTGTTGACACCACCCTTAGTTTCCCTGTTTTTTTGTAAGTCTTGCTAATAAATCCTGTTAAGTTCATTCCTGCCTCGTCCCCCCCCTTAATTTGTGATAGTTATTATAAGAGCCACAGTTTCTGAACATATTAGACACACTGGTTTAGTGCTCCCAGTGGGTAATATGAACAGAAAGGAGTCAGTCTATTCCAAATTAAAAGTTCTTTACTGTCTCACCGTCCTTTTAGCAACTTTCTCCTCTCTGTCGTCTGTCTCTCTCCTCTCTGTCGTCTGTCTCTCTCCTCTCTGTCGTCTGTCTCTCTCCTCTCTGTCGTCTGTCTCTCTCCTCTCTGTCGTCTGTATCTCTCCTCTCTGTCGTCTGTCTCTCTCTCCTCTCTGTCGTCTGTCTCTCTCTCCTCTCTGTCGTCTGTCTCTCTCTCCTCTCTGTCGTCTGTCTCTCTCTCCTCTCTGTCGTCTGTCTCTCTCTCCTCTCTGTCGTCTGTCTCTCTCCTCTCTGTCGTCTGTCTCTCTCTCCTCTCAGTTTTTCTGTTATCACCGTCTTTCTTTATTAATTCTTACCAACATCAACTTTCTCTCATCTACTGTTGAGTCGCTAATTTTACCGCCTGTGATCCACAGAATCGACTGGCTAGGTAAAGTCACGTGGGATGGCTTAGCTCGCATTCAATTGGCCAATGCGTTCTTGCGTCTACTTAATAACTACCGTAAAGACCGAAATAGCCGTGCCACTTAAATTTAAGGTGTCCCGCTAGATTTGGAATCAAAACGTTCGGTTTGGGCTGTAGCTCCAGGTCCGTATGGGACAGCTTCTGGGTCCGGATCCGGACCGCAGTCCACGTTGTTAGTGACCCCTGACCTACAGGGATGAGGTGAAGAGGCTGACAGGGTGTTGCAGAGAGAACATCTGCTCCTTAATACCTCAAAGACCAATGAGGTCACCATTGACTACGTGTCAATATGTTTTTTGCCATTGTAAATCAGTGGGAACTGTGTGGAGAGGGTATCTTCTGTGTCCTGGGGGACTTCATTGAGGATCTGACCAGGGGCATCAATACTTCTGGCCAACTAACTTTTGTAAGCTGGCCCCACATATTGTTGGGTAGTTCCCCAGGTCAAAAAATAGTCAACCGTGTAGCTGTGTGCCTGTTGTTCCGTAGAACTCAACCTACATTGCACATTTCCAAGGTCAAACCTGTTGCCCAGCACCACTCCTTCTACCTTTCCCACTCATTACCATTCTGTACCAATGCAGAGCAGTGCACAGGCTCAAAAACCACCAGACACACAGAATACAAATAATAGGTGACAGTTAGTTTCAACTAATCAACTGTTCAAATCAAGATACACTTACATACAAGTTAATATTGCCAGACGTGATGCAAGTAATGGCTTAACAACAACGAAAAAACAAACAAAGAGAAAAGAGATTTTGCAGAGTGTTGAAGACACCAACAAGGAGGATGACGCATAATCCTAATGGGGGATGGAGAAGGGAGATAAATCAGAACAATGACACACACTTGGCTCAGAAAGCTTCGCACTCAGCAGCTTCTCTCCTCTCTCGCTCTCTCTCTCTCTCTCTCTCTGTTGATGGAGACACAGGATGAAGCTGAACTCTGCTTTCCACAACTCATCAACACGTCTTGCAAGAAGCAAACACGCACTCATTTTGATGCAATGATTATTTACATACTGATGTCCTCCATCTCTCTGCTCACTGTGTCTCTCAACCTGCTGGTCATCATCTCCATCTCCCACTTCAGGCACAGATACATGTCTTAACTTTGAAAATATGTTGTTGGACTGATTTTATTGTCATTAGATACTTACAGACATTTTTTGTGATTTGATGAATCATTTGTTTATAAGCTTTGCCTACAACTACAGTAGTTGTTATTTTGTATAGATTGTTCATATTATTCCATTACTTCTTGTTTCTGCTGGTTACAATGCCTCAGCTGTTTATAATATCAACTATGTTTGTTTGTTGTTGTTTTTTTTCACTTTAGAGCTCTCCAGACTCCCACCAACCTCCTCCTTCTCTCTCTGGCTGTCTCAGACTTCCTTGTTGGTCTCATTGTGATGCCGTTTCAAATCCTCTTATTAGAACCTTGCTGGTATCTTGGTGACCTGGTCTGTGTCGTGTTTTACTTTTCCCCCTTCATCACTGTCTGTGCTTCAGTAGTAAACATGGTGCTGATATCAGTCGACCGTTATGTTGCTATCTGTGACCCTCTGCGTTACCCTGCAAGGATCACTGCAAACAAAGTTAGAATTTGTGTTCTCCTATGTTGGATTTACTCTGTTTGCTACAGCTTTATGTTTTTGTCTGATAACCTGAAACAACCAGGCAGGTATAACTCCTGCTATGGACAATGTGTGATAAACATAATTGGAGCTGTCGACATTGTCTTTGGTTTTATTATCCCCATTTCCTCCATCATCATTCTGTATATGAGAGTGTTTGTAGTTGCTGTGTCTCAGGCTCGTTCCATGCGCTCCCACATTGCAGCTGTCAAACTGCAGCGTTCAGTGACTGTAACTGTGAAGAAATCAGAGCTGAAAGCAGCCAGGACTCTTGGAGTGGTTGTTGCTGTGTTTATCGTGTGCTATTGTCCATCTTATTGTGTCTCTCTTTCTGGATCTGATCTCATGATGGGTTCTTCCAGTAACGTCTTTATTGTTTTTCTTGTATTTTTAAATTCCTGTTTAAACCCTGTGATCTATGCATTATTCTACCCCTGGTTCAGAAAATCTGTAAAACTCATTGTTACACTTCAGATACTCCAGCCTAACTCATTTCAGGCCAACATACAGTAGAGAGGATATCTGGAGTGACTAAAAACTTGTATAACCTTTTTTGAGTCTGTGTTTAGGAAGTCAGGTTAGTGTAGGAAAAAGGTAAATACAGTTATTTCGGTGTTTTATCTTTCAAACATGGATGCATATGATGTGATGATATATTGTCTGTATCTTTTACATTCAGAGTTAGATGCAACGCTGTGAACGAGACTGTGCAGATAAATACATTGTAATTTGCATAAGCACCTCTGTAATAACCATCACAGTGAAACTGATACTCATTCTATTCATATTTTATCCAGTTGTCAGTCACCTGATCTACATGTGTGTAAACTTTAATATTTACTATCACATTTATGTCCTTTCCTTTATTTTACAAAACAGAGGCTTAAAACATACATTTTCAATAGTCAAAACATCCACAGCAAATGCAGCAGTATCACTACATTTTTCCCAAATTATAATACAAGATAAAACAATAGATCAGAAAGAAAGAGCTTTGATTAAATGTCATCAATTAAAAGCATTAAAAGAAAGGAAAAGTGTGGAAACTGAACAGAAACTGATTTCATATTAGTGAACAAAGGTCAAGGTCAATGATCTCAGGCCATCTCATTCTCATGAATGTGATTTCAAAGAAAAACCTGGAGGGATTTTTGTAAACAGGCACTGTAAAAATGACAAAAAGCAAACTCTTAGATTCCAAAAATTACTTTGAGTTAGAAGAAAAATAATAGAACCCCTGCTGAAAATCATAAATTCCTCTCTCAGCTGTGGGTATGTCCCAAAGTGTTTTAAATTAGCAGTTATTAAACCGCTAATCAAGAAACCTGATCTCGACCCTACCAGCTGTCCAATTACAGGCCAATATCAAACCTCCCCATTATCTCCAAGATTCTCGAAAAGATAGTAGCTGGGCAGTTATCCTCATATCTTCATATAAATAACATACACAAACTCTATCAGTCAGGATTTAGGCCTCATCACAGCACAGAGACGGCACTTGTTAAAGTAGTAAATGACCTCCTATTGGCCTCTGATCAGGGTAGTGTCTCTATGCTTGTGCTACTCGACCTCAGTGCAGCTTTTGACACCATTGACCATAGTATTCTCCTTCACAGACTAGAAAATGTTGTTGGAATTAAGGGAACGGCCCTCTCCTGGCTTAGATCCTATTTGACTGATCGTTGTCAGTATGTAGATCTAAATGGCGATTACTCCACATGCTCTCCAGTGGAGTTTGATGCTAATTAACTTCCTTCTGCTTAGGATAAGATAGATCGAAGTACTAGTTATAGTACTTGCAGCTAGAAGCAAGATTTTAGATCACACCGTAACTCTAGAGGGCCTTTCTGTTACATCTAGTGCAACCGAAAAAGACCCCGGTGGGATTTTAGATTCCAGTCTTTCATTAGAAGCTCATCGATAATATCACCAGGACAGCTTTCTTTCACCTCAGAAATATTGTCAAAATAAGGAATATGTTGTCACTAAATGATGCAGAAAAATTAGTCCATGCTTTCATCACCTCTAGGTTGGACTACTGTAATGCCTTACTGTCTGGCTGTTCAACCAGGTGCATAAACAAGCTTCAGTTAGTTCAGAATGCAGCAGCGAGAGTCCTCACTAGAACCAGAAGATACGAGCACATCACCTCTATCTTATCTACACTTCATTGGCTCCCCGTGAAATTTCGCATTGATTTTAAAATACTACTTCTGACATTTAAAGCATTAAAAGGTCTTGCGCCGCAGTATCTGAGTGAACTGCTAATGTCTTATGATCCACCACACCTACTGTCAGTACCTCGTATCATAAAAACTACAGCTGGGGGCAGAGCCTTTTCTTACAAAGCCCCAAAGTTATGGAATAGCCTTCCAAATAGCGTTCAAGACTCTGACACAGTCTCTGTGTTTAAGTCTAGGCTGAAAACCTATTTATTTAGTCAAGCATTTCTGTAAATAGATTTGGGAAGGACTCATGGACGTAGAGCATTATGGTGAACTGGTATGTTTAGATGCTGTCTTCCCAACTCTCACTGATCACTCAGGTTTGTTGATGGTGAAGTGTTTGGTTGCTCTACATCCCAGAGAGCCCTCATGTCTGTGTTTCCTTCTGGCCCACCCTCTTAGTTAGGCTGTCATAATTAGTCCTGCCGGAGTCCCTGCTGCACTATTCTACATATACATTCACCTCAAACTTTATCTGACTGTGAATACAACTAACTGCCATCTCTCTCTTTCTCTCCCTCTCTCTTTTCCCTCTTCCTGTCTCTCTGTCGAGCTACACGTCATTCCACCCTTTGCCCTCCAACGTTTGCCCTATGGGATGCGTTTGGAGACTGGAGTTGGTCACATGCTACTATGAAGTCGGTCTTGGCCTCGGCGGACATCGGAGGCTTTTCTCTGAGGTCTCGACTCAACGCTCGATAGTCAAGGAGTGGAACAAGTCTGCCTGCAATCAGCTAACTGGACTCCACATTAACTTAAAGACATTAACTGTTATACTGGACCTGCCTGCTGCCTACACAGCATGTAATTACCCATATGAGGATGGGTTCCCTGTTGAGTCCGGTTCCTCTCAAGGTTTCTTCCTGTTACCTTCTCAGGGAGTTTTTTCTTGCCACCGTCACCTGTTGCTAGTCACCTTTTCGGATGCACTAACCCCCCTTGCGTTGACCCAGGAGGAGGCTCACTCGCTAAAGAGCTAAAAAGCTCAGTCTGCTCCAGAGCTGGATTTTCAGAGTGACTCTTTGTTTGTCCTGCCTCCAGTTCTTAGTGTTTCCCAGTGTTCACTCTATGAAGGAAGCCGCATTGCCTTAGGGAATGGGATTCCTGACAACCACCCCAGGCTCCAGGGTCAGCTTTGTCTGTGGGTTTCAGCTCTAGTTACTGCAGCCGATGCTTCTTTCGTTAGCCCTGCAGCTGCCGTTTTCCATGCTCCCGCTCCACCTGCTTCTACTGCCACTGCTGCTCTTGTCGCTGCTGCAGCTGCTGCTCTCCTCACGGCCCCGGCTACCATCACCATCACGGCTCTGGCTCCAGTTCCTGTTACGGCTCCGGTTCCAGTTCCTGTCACGGCTCTGGTTCCTGTCATGGCAGCCATCTTGGCCTCTGCCCTCGTTCCGGCTCTCGCTCTTGATCCCATTGCTAACACTGTGGTTGTCGCTGTCTCTACAGCCCAGTTCATCGCCGCCAGGCTGTCCGTCTGGGGCCCTCCAGCCCAGTTAGTCAACGACAGGCAGTCCGTCCGGGGGTCCCCTGCCTCGTTTATTGCCTCCTGGTTTTTTGCCAGGGGGTCTTTGGCCAGCTCTCCTACCGCCTCTCCAGTCTTCCCGCCGTCGGACCATCCTCCTGGCCGTCCCCTCACATATCGCCTGTCCTGTTCGCTGCCTCTCCTGGTCTGTTGCATCCAGGCCCTCCCCTGGACCTTCCTCCGCCCACCCAATCTTGTGGTTTCGGGCCCTCTTCCGGCCCTGCCTCTCGCCCCCATCCTCATTTGTTTGCAGCCGTCTGGGATCCGGCCCTTGCCGGGGGGGTTCTATCATGGTTTTGGACTCATCCCCGTGCTTTTGGGATTTTTTGTGTCCCCCTGGTGTTTCCCTTCCTCCACTCACCGGACTCCTACTTGACTGACTCATTTCACATGTGTCTCCCCTCTGTTAATTTCTGTTTCGTTGTGTGTGTGTGGGCGCTCCTACATGCCCATTATTCCCCCCGATGATTCTGGTTTTTCCGTCCGTCAAGTCACTTCACGTTTGTCTGTTGGATCCACTGGGACTCTTTTGTTTTTTGGACTGTTCTTCCCACATGTGAGTTTGTCTTTTGCCTGCTACTCTGGTGCCTTTTTCCGTTGGTACTTTTTTGGTTCACATTTTAACTGCCTTTGGAAGTGATTTTTGTATGTTACTTTATATTATACTTTGTATTTGCGTGCCATAACGGTTGTGCCTCGTGCTTTGTTTTGTTTAATATAAACTATTGGTTAATAGTTGGTATTTTTGTACGTTGCTTGTTAAGTTGGGGTTCTGTATGTTTTAGTTTATTTAGTTCATATTTTTGCCTGCCTACTGAAGTATTTTCAGTTGTCACTTTGAATATCAGTTTGTGGTTTTGGTTCCCACTTTCCACTGTGTTGTTTCACGACTCTTTATGTTGTTAGTTTTTGCCTGCCTTTTTGTTAATAAATATTTCTTTTTGGACAGAAAATGGGTAGAAAGCTCTGTGTACATGGAAGAGAAATGACGAATTAATCATTTTACATTCATGAGGGAGGAGGAACATCAGTGTTTACAAAAAGAGGAAGAGAGATAAACAACTATGTGGAAGAACTGTGATGAGAAGCAGTCACTTCCACTTCCCTCCCTCTTCTCTCCCTGATGATGGAGACACTGGAGGAAACTAAACTCTGCTTTCCACAACTCCTCAACACCTCCTGCAAGAAACACTTACGGCGTTACTCTGAAGCATTGCTCAGCTACACTCTGCTGTCCTCCATCTCTCTGCTCACTGTGTCTCTCAACCTGCTGGTCATCATCTCCATCTCCCACTTCAGGCACAGATACATGTTTTGACTTTGATTATATGCCATTGTACTCAAATAATAGATGATAAAACTTTCAGCTCTGACAATATGTATTTGAAATGACTGTTACTAGATAAAAAGTGGTTGATGAAACTTTGTTTCAAAAATAGTGCTGTCAAACACATCATTGATTTGAATACAGTTGACTGCCATTTCACACAAAACTGTCTTCTGCTGACAATGGTGTTAGTGTAAAGATCCATAGTGTTGATTCTCTCTCCCTCCAGACAGCTCCACACTCCCACCAACCTCCTCCTTCTCTCTCTGGCTGTCTCAGACTTCCTTGTGGGTCTCATCGTGATGCCATTTCAGATCCCCTTAACAGAACCCTGCTGGTTCCTGGGTGACCTGGTCTGTGTTCTGTATTATTTAATAACCTTCATCACTGTCTGTTCTTCAGTAGTAAACATGGTGCTGATATCAGTCGATCGTTATGTTGCCATCTGTGACCCTCTGCATTATTCTGGAAAGATCAATCCAATAAGAGTTCGGATCTCTGTTCTCTTGTGTTGGGTTTATTCTGTTTTTTACAGTTTTATGATTTTACCTGAAAACCTGAAACAACCAGGCAGGTATAACTCCTGCTATGGAGAATGTGTGATTAATATAAATGGAGCTATCGATATTGTTTTAAGTTTTATCATCCCCATTTCCTCCATCATCATTCTGTATCTGAGAGTGTTTGTGGTGGCTGTGTCTCAGGCTCGTTCCATGCGCTCCCACATTGCAGCTGTCAAACTGCAGCGTTCAGTGACTGTAACTGTGAAGAAATCAGAGCTGAAAGCAGCCAGGACTCTTGGTGTGGTTGTTGCTGTGTTTCTCATGTGTTATTGTCCATCTTACTGTGTCTCTCTCTCTGGCTATGACTTCATGATGGGTTCCTCACTTAATGCCTTTGCAAATTTCCTTGTGTTACTCACCTCCTGTCTAAACCCTCTGATCTATGCCTTCCTCTACCCCTGGTTTAGGAAATCTGTTATACTTATTGTTAAACTTGAGATACTTCAGCCTTATTCCTGTGAGGCCAATGTACTGTAGAGAGAAACTATGGACTAAAGGAAAAGAGACAAATGAACTGATATGTGTGAGTGAGAAATACAGAGTTGTTCAAATATTACTGAGTCACTAAAGAGAGAAAACACTCAACATTGTGAAGTCAACAAATGTTAATATTAAATCATTAAAGTAAATAAATGCAACTCTTAAAATTATAAGATCTAACAGTAATTCTCTGATTATTATCATCATTCCTTCCTTCAACCACTTGCACAAAGTGGTGCTTTGCAAGTTTCCCCCCAGTTCAGTGGCTCAGTTTTCTGTCTGATGACTTAAAGGCAACATGTTCAATAGAAGCTGAAAGTACCATTAATCATAAACATACTGAAGACAATGTGTTGCAGCTGTATTTGAGGTTATATTGTGTCATAAACTCTGTGAAACAAAATCATAGTATGTGGTCTCCCGATAAACTGTCACCAAGCTTTGACACCCTTTCCCACAACAGCCAACATCACTTGGTGGGGAAGGAGCAAACTCACCTCTGACACCACATTTAGAGGTGACATAAAGGAGGGTTTACTCTGATCCCGCACTAGTCTGGTATATGTTATACAACACAGGGAGGCTCTGTAACAACACATTGAGGTGCCAAAATATTCCTGGGTCCAGTTCTTTCGTAAAATCCTTTAAATTTTGTTAGCAAGATTTGTTACAGTTGGATCCTTCATTCTTAAAGCTACTTTACCTTTATTATTCTAGAAAGGAAAACTGATTTAAAGAAAGCACTCATATATACAATCATATGTACAACATATAAGACCACAATAGACGGGCCAACAGACACAGTCCATATGAAAACAAGAGCCTGCTAAATATACAAATGAATATAACAATGCAAACTATGTCTGTCAAGTATCACTTTAATACTAATACTAACTAGATCAAAAGTATAAACAAAAACACATGTATCTTAATAATAATTTGTCTGGTGATTTTGCTGTGTGCGCTTTAAGAGGCATTTTAAGGCAAAATAAATTCTTTATTTTTAATATCAAAATACAAAAGATCTATCTTTTTCCAGATTTTTTTAAGTGGCCAAAGTTTATGTTATATTCTAAGTAACCTTCACCCCAAGGCATGCTGTGTAGTCACTACTGTACTGTTACACACAGAGAGTGATGAGGATGTGGGTGAAGGGTGTGATGCAAACTTGGTGGGGTGGGGGCGGCATAAATGAGCTCAGACACTGTTTATCAGATGTATCTTCACTCTCTCTCTTTTGATGGAGAAACTGGAGGAAATTAAACTCTGTTTTCCACAACTCTTCAACACCTCCTGCAAGAAACACTCACGGCGTTACTCTGGAGTAGTGCTCACCTACACTCTGATGTCCTCCATCTCTCTGCTCACTGTATTTCTCAACCTGCTGGTCATCATCTCCATCTCCCACTTCAGGCACAGAAAAATGTTTAATTTGAAAATTCATGTTACGTTTGTTTGACTAAAATTAGCAACTTTTGTTCACAACAGTGCTTTCAGTCAAATTTGGTGTTTCACTTGACATTACTGTTTTTACCAAAAATTAACTGCTAACATTATTCACTGTGATGATTTTCTCTCCCTCCAGGCAGCTCCACACTCCCACCAACCTCCTCTTTCTCTCTCTGGCTGTCTCAGACTTCCTTGTTGGTCTCATTATGATGCCGTTTCAAATCTCCTTAACAGAACCCTGCTGGCTCCTGGCCGACCTTGCATGTGTTTTGTATAATTGTATTCCCTTCATCACTGTCTGTGCCTCAGTAGCAAACATGGTGCTGATATCAGACGACCGTTATGTTGCTATCTGTGACCCTCTGCAGTACTCTGCAAAGGTCACTTCAAATAGAGTTAGAATATCTGTTCTCCTGTGTTGGTTTTACTCAGTTTTCTACAGTTTCATGTTTTTTTTTTGATAACCTGAAACACTCAGGCAGGTATAACTCCTGCTATGGACAATGTGTGATTATTATAATTTGTTATATTATAAGTTGTTGACCTTGTAGTAAGTTTTATCATGCCCATTTCCTCCATCATCATTCTGTATATGAGAGTGTTTGTAGTTGCTGTGTCTCAGGCTCGTTCCATGCGCTCCCACATTGCAGCTGTCAAACTGCAGCGTTCAGTGACTGTAACTGTGAAGAAATCAGAGCTGAAAGCAGCCAGGACTCTTGGTGTGGTTGTTGCTGTGTTTCTTATGTGTTACTGTCCATATTATTGTTTTTCTCTCTCTGGATATGATGGTATAATAGGTTCTTCTATTGCAGTGTCTCAGAGTTTGATCTGTTGTGTTACCTCATCTAAACACTATAAACACACAAATTTATATGAAATGTATTTTACATGTGTTTTGTTTCAATGTGAAAAAAGTCTAAAATTCACTTTACTGAGTTTAACATTCTGGTTCATGGTCATTCATTGTATAGACCAGTAAACTTTGAGTAACACCAGTTAAGCTAAATGCGTCTCACAAAAAAAAGGTATTAGCATATTTAACTGTAGTAGTTTAAGCTATGAAAAACAAATAATGTAAATCCCCTTAAAAAATAGATTCTCAGACTACAATCATCCACTATGACAGTCTCAGCATGAAGTAAGTGTTCAATAACCCAGGTATCAAAGTAACCAGTGAACTTCGTTGTCCGATGAAAAACAGATGTGTAATATTATACAGGTTATACTGGGAAAATGCACTAACAGAATAAGTCTGTTAGAAAAATCAGGTAATAATTTTCTTTGGTTATTCACAACTTTACTGTTTCGAGTTTTTAGCATTCTCATCAACCTTTTGCCGCATCATGTTTAGTACCACACAGCAGATAGACGCGGTTAGAGCTTGTCAATTTATGGATGTATTTTATTTATTTTTACATATACCTTTCTCCTAGTCCAAATGAAATAATTAAAAAATCAAAAAAGGAAATTTGTTATGTTTATTTGTAAAACAAACTGTCTCAAATTCTGACCTGTAATCATGCTTTAAGGCCACTACACATCAAACTATCTCAGTATGTTACAGATGGTCGGCCTGACGGTCCTTAAATAGTTACATGGCTTGTTCTGGCAACACTCTGCTTGATCCTGGTTCTGGGAACAAATGGGCTGGTTCAAATAAAGACATACAACAAAACAGAAAAAAAGAAGAAGAAGACATTCACAGTGATGCTGTGAAAAAAGAGTGTGACATGCAGAAAGAAGGAGGGGGTGTGTTGGCTGAAAGAGGAGGAGGACAAAGACAGAGAAATAAAAATAGCTGAGTGACACTGACTCTGCACAGAAGACTCTCTGTGTACACCAGCTTATCATCTCCTCTCTCTCTTTCTGTCTCCCTGGTAATGCAAACCCTGGAGGAAGCTGAGCTCTGCTTTCCACAACTCCTCAACACCTCCTGCAAGAAGCACTTACGTTTTAGCTCTGAAGCAATGATCATTTACATTCTGATGTCCTCCATCTCTCTGCTCACCGTGTCTCTCAACTTATTTGTTATCATCTCCATCTGCCACTTCAGGCACAGATACATGTTAATATTTTGTTGTGGTGATAAATGTCTGTGAAATAAGTGACCTCTCAGAAATTACATGCTGTTACTTTTCTCACGAACAATTAATTTATTATTTAGATAGTATAATATAGTTTGACCTGATTCCATGAAATGATTAAGCCTAATGGTGATTAAAATGTAGGTGTTCATAATATTCACTGTGATGATTTTCTTTTCCTCCAGGCAGCTCCACACTCCCACCAACCTCCTCCTTCTCTCTCTGGCTGTCTCCGACTTCCTTGTTGGTCTCATCGTGATGCCATTTCAGATCTTGTTATCAGGACCCTGCTGGTTTCTTGGTGACCTGGTCTGTGTTCTGTTTAATTTTCTTCCCTTCATCACTGTCTCTGCCTCAACAGTAAACATGTTGCTGATATCAGTCGACCGTTATGTTGCTATCTGTGACCCTCTGCATTACTCTGCAAAGATCAATACAAATAGAGTTCGAATCTCTGTTCTCCTGTGTTGGGTTTATTGTGTTTTCTATGGTTTTCTGAGTTTATCTGATAACCTTAAACAACCAGGCAGAGATAACTCCTGCTATGGAGAATGTGTGATTAATATAAATGGAGCTGTTGATCTTGTGATAACTTTTATCCTCCCCATTTCATCCATCATCATTCTGTATATGAGAGTGTTTGTGGTGGCTGTGTCTCAGGCTCGTTCCATGCGCTCCCACATTGCAGCTGTCAAACTGCAGCGTTCAGTGAGTGTAACTGTGAAGAAATCAGAGCTGAAAGCAGCCAGGACTCTTGGTGTGGTTGTTGCTGTGTTTCTCATGTGTTACTGTCCATGTTATGGTGTCTCCCTCTCTGGTTATGAGGTTTCTCTGGGCTCTTCAACTAACCTCTTCATTGTTTTCCTCGTATATTTTAACTCCTGTCTAAATCCTGTGATCTACGCCTTCTTTTACCCCTGGTTTAGAAAATCTGTTACACTTATTCTTACACTTCAGATTCTGAAGCCTAACTCTTGTGAAGTTAATGTGCTGTGGAGATAAACTGAAAAGACATGTGAACACGAGTACTGTTATTTTGTGATGTTTCTTTTTGTGCATGTGGCAGGTGAGGTCAGCCCTCCAGTTAATCTTTGCAAGATAATCTCTCTCTTTAACTTTCTGCCATAAAATGATTTTTAATCTACAAACTTCTACATTTAGTTTTCTCTCAGTCATAATCAAAATACCAGAAGAAACTACTCCCTTTCTATAGAATCATTTTAAATGTATACATCAATATTTAAACTTAAACTCAGTTTTTATCAACATTTATTTTATATTTTTAGGCAAAGAATAAAAGGAGAAATGCATTTGCTATGTGTACCGTATACTATATGTACACAGCAGTTTAAATGATACGTTTCCTAGGACCATACAATATAATAAATCATTTGAAATTACAATAATTAAACTGAAAACACATGTACATAAATTATGCACATTCAGATATTAAGATATTCACACAGGAGTTAATGACGCCTGATTACAGAAATCGGAAGCCACCAAAATTAACATTTAATTGGTGTCTAACTTTGTTAGTGAAGGATTTGATAACTGACCATCAAATAGACTTATTTGTCTACATTAGATGTTCATGTGAACATGCTGTTGACAAATTCAAGGAACCGATTCCATCTTTTATTTCAGAGTCATGTACCAACACAGAGGAAGGCAGTTATTTCAACATTACTCCAGCACAAGTGGACTATCTTGTTAATAGTACTGGTGCTTCACTTGGAACAATACTTGATACTGTTGCTCCTCTGAAAAAGAAACTAGTGAGTCAGAGGAAGTTAGCTCCATGGTACAATTCACAAATCCTGGAAAGGGGGTGGATTTAGATGAATATTGCCTAGCCTGGAAAGATAGTTTAATAATATATAAAAAAGCCCTCCGTAAAGCTAGAACTTCATATTACTTCCTCATTAATAGAGGCAAATAAGAACAACCTCAGATTTCTTTTCAGCACTGTAGCCAGGCTGACAAAGAGTCATAGCTCTGTTGAGCCTAGTATTCCCTCAACTCTCAGCAGCAATGATTTTATGAATTTCTTTACAAATAAAATTATAACAACTAGAGAAAAAATTGATCAGATCCTCCCTGCATACAGCATGGATTGTACAACAACTCTAGATACACGCTCGTACTTAGACTGCTTCCTCCCCATAGCTCATTCTGAATTAATTTCAAACCATCAACATAGACAACTAGACTCCTCAAAGATGTCTTACCTTGGATCAGCTCGTCCATATTAGCTACGTACCACTGGCTTTTAAGATTGCTGTAGTCAAGTCCCTACTCAAAAAGCTCACCCTGGACTCAGGGGTCTTTGCGAATTATTGACCAATATCCAATCTGCCCTTTATCTCTAAAATTCTTGAAAAGGTAGTTTCTAAGTAATTATGTTACCACTTGTGCAGCAATAACTTGTATGAAGATTTCCAGTCAGGATTTAGAGTACATCATAGTAGAGAAACAGCACTGGTAAAGGTCACTAATGATCTTCTATTAGCATCAGACAGTGGTCTACTCTCTATACTCTTCATGTTAGATCTTAGTGCTGCATTCAACACTATAGATCACAACATTTTATTACACAGACTGGAACATGTCATTGGAATCAAAGGAACAGCACTAGAGTGCTTTAAATCGTATCTATCTGATAGATTTCAGTTTTACATGTTAATGATGAGTCTTCCATGCTAAGCAAAGTCAGCTATGGAGTTCCACAGGGATCTGTGCTTGGACTGATTCTTTTTACTTTACATATGTCCCCTTTAGGCAATATAATTAGGAAAAACTCTATAAATTTCCATTGTTTTGCAGATGATACACAGCTATACTCATCAATGAAACAAGAAGAAACAAATCAATCAGTCAAACATTAAGCTGCTTAAAAGACATAAAGACCTGGATGTCCCCCAATTTCCTTCTCCTAAATACACTATGTCTAATCACGTTCTCACCCTTGATGACCTAGTATTGGCCTCAAGTAATACTGTAAGTATTCTCGGAGTTATCTTTGATCTGGATATCTCCTTCACTTCATACATCAAAGAAATCTCTAGAACTGCCTTTTTTCACCTGAGAAAAAAATCTTCTCACTTATAAATCCCTTAATAATCAGGCTCCATCTTATCTTAAAGAACTCATAGCTCCATATCTTCCAAGCACCCCAGACGGTCGAGGCAGATGCCCGCCCACTATGAGCCTGGTTCTGCTGGAGGTTTCTTCCTCTAAAGGGAGTTTTTCCTCTACACTGTTGCCTAAAGCTTGCTCAAATGGGATTGTTGGGTGTTCTTTATAGTTTTTTGTATAATTATTCACTGAAAGGTCTTAAACCTTACACTGTAGAGTGCCTTGAAATAACTTCTGTCGTGAATTGGTGCCATACAAATAAAACTGAATTCAATTGAACTGAAGCAAACTCTTAGATTTAAGATTGATTCGTTGCATGTGCAGTTCAACAGGCTTGAGGCGAGAAACATTGATTGTAGGGCTAATCTGGGGGTCCCTGGAAAGCTTAAGAGTCATAACCACTGGATTAATCACCTTAGAGAAAGGTCAAAGGCCTATGAAGTGGTAAACCAGCTTCCTGGAGTCCACCTGTTGGGGTAGGTTTCAAGTGGCCAGCCGTAATCGTTGCCCCGGAAATTACTGGGGGGCTGGAGAGCGACGCTTGTTGGGTGCCTAAACCTAATGTGCCCCGAACACTAAAGAGTGTTCCAGGCCCTGATCCACATCCATCTACAGTGGGGGCTGAAGGCCTGAATTGAGGGTACAACTCCTGGGACTCCATGAAAAGCCCGTGGCAGAGGAGGGAAGGGTGCTGTGTGCATACTCCACCCACAGAGGGGATATTGGCCAGGTAGAAGGTTCCTTGGAAGAGAGGCACCAGAGGGCTTTTTCAAGCTCCTGATTGATTCTCTCAGTTTGGCCATTAGATTGAGAATGTACCCTGAGCTGAGGCTGACTGCTGCTCTCAGGAGTCAGCAGAGGCCTCTCTAGAACATTGCCACAAAGTGACCCTTGACAAAGGCCCCGTCTGAAAGGAGTCCATGTAGATGGAACACATGGGAGAGCATGACCTAAGCCATCTCTTTGGCAGATGGCAGCTTGGGATGAGGGACAGAATGTGCAGCTTTAAAAAAAATAATAATAATAATAATTGGTCCATGTTCGTGAGTTCTACCTTTTGCTTGGGGAGACAGTTGACGAAATCTAGGTAGAGGTATGGACCAAGGATGGCGAGGTACACGGAGAGGGTCCAAGAGTCAGCCAGATTCTTGGTTGGAGGTCTAGTTTTAAAAGCAGATGGAACAGGCTGTGACTAAGTCTTCAGTATAAGTATTGAGTGTTGGGCACCACAACCATTATTTCACCTTGGCTAGAGTTTGGCTTGTTCCAGGATGACTGGCGAGATGGGAAGAGTTATACCTCTGTAAGATCAATGAGTGTTGGGAATTTCTGGTATGTTCCTGGAGCTCGGATGAAAGGCTATGGAAAATTTGAAATGGATGAGGAACAATGCCCAAAAAGCCTACTGAGCATTAAGCCAGAACTTCTGGTAGGTGAAGTGGGCCAATTGAGCAATGCCTTGGATTTTTCTGGGTCCATTTTGATACAACCAGGTTGAAACGGTCATTGACAAGAGTTAGGAATCCAGCTAGAGCATTGGTAAGCCCTAAAAAAACAGGTATTTGTAATGACCGTTTGGGGTACTAAAGGCAGTTTTCATCCTCTTTTCTGGCTCTTATCAAATGATAGACATTTTAAAGATGTAAGCTCTTTAGAGGAGCTCACTGGCTGAGGAGAGGAGTAATGGTGAATATTTATTTTGACAATAATGTCATTGAGTCCTATGTAGTTGATACAAGGTCAGAATCTTCCGTCTTTGTTATCTATAAAGAGGAATCCAGCGCCGGTAAGTGACAAAGAGGGTCTGATAATACCGGACCCAAGAGACTCTGTAGTATACGTCTCCCAGGTTAGACGTCTTCTGGGTGGAGTTGCTACATGGAGAAGTCATCACGAAGTAATGTAATGTGTTGGAAGGGATGTTACTCATGGTTTGCCGAAGATTTCTCTCAGGTCCTGATATATGGTAGAAACTGTGTCCAGGCAGAGGTAGGTGTCAGGGGAGGGGTCGGTTTTTATGGTTACCTCCAGCTACCATTTATGGTAGCCGCAGAGGTTCAGGACAATTTCAAGCCCAGATAATAAGTGGGAATTGCTCAATTGCATTGGTCCACTGCTATGATCATACGTGGGACTGTCTCGGGAGCAGGCTTAGGGAGTCTGGGTGGTGTGTGGGTAGGGCAAAAAGAGACCAAGTCCCTTGTGCCCAATTCGTCCTTTATTGTGGGTCACAGGCCTGATAAAACACGTCTGTCTAAGACAGTTTGTCTTGTTCACCTACGTTTTGCATTTGTGCCGTAAATCACAGCATGGTCTGTCCTTGATCGAGCAGCTTGAGCTAAGCGCTAACCGGTGTTGTAAGGTTTCTTTGGAGGAAACTGCTGATTGAATAACTTTCTGGTAAATGTCTTAACAGATAAGCAAATGTCTGAACTCTATTCCCCACTATTGAACTAGTCCTGAAAGCACTGATCCGCTTCCTCTGAGGGTAACTGAGATGGCTGCAGGGCAAAAACAAGAGTAAATGGAGCACGTGCTTCGGGCTCGCCAGGAAGCAATGAAGTCTCCGACACTGGTCTTTGGTGAAGAGTTAGATGTCTAAGCTTCAGAAGTGGGGGAGAGTGACGAGGCAGGGATAATGATTTATTGATGGAAAACTTCACACACTTCACACTAAGGGGGTTGTTAATGGACAACTTCACACACTTCACACTAAGGGGGTTGTTAATGGACACTACAAACGCAGACAGGAAAACATGATGACAAAGAAACAAGATAAAACTACCAATATGGCGTGGAACCAAGTAACAAAACAAGAAACCAAAGTACAACAGAAAACCACTTATCAGTGGAAGGCAGACAGCTTACAGAAAACAGGTGATTAAAGTTCAGGGTTCAGAGGGGCAAAGTCCAGAGGATCCGAGGGGAAGAAAACAGGGCTGAGGAGGATGGCTAGGAACAGGGCTAGCAGCAGGGCTCCTGTTATCATGGACACCAGGCAAGAGGACAGGAGAGCCCGAGGAACTGGACGGGCTAGGAAGGCAGCAACATCATCCTCTGGTCAGACTGGACTGGAGTTCTTATGGCTAGGAACAGGGCTGGGAGCAGGTGCAGGGCCAATAGCAGGCAGCTATAAAGCGACCCTGGAGGCATGTGCACACTGTTTGTTTTATCTCCACTTACTGTGTGTCAATGCTGTGTTGTTAACTTTATTGTTGTTGGCAGGAACAGCCACATTGTGTGGGAACCGCCTTTTGGTGTGCCATCATTGGTGGTGACTTCTCGTCTGCAGGGGGGACAGCCCCGGGTTTTGTCTCCCCTCAGTTTGCCCAGGTGGACAGAGTTTTAGGAGGGTCGAAGTGACCTCTGCTCCGATTACAGCGGCCCTCAACGTTTCACTCCTTTGCACCCGTGTCCATCAGGGTGGGTGGACCAATGCTCCCCCTGGGTCATGGGCCTGAGGGAAAGACACCCCTTGAGCACACCTGTGCCATGGGGCTGCGTTGCCCCCTATGGATGGCAACGACTTATGTGTTTGCAGTGGATCTTCTCTGGATCGGTTGTCACAGACCCCTCCCCTTTAAACTATGACTGGGTCAGTTAGAATAGAAGAAGAATAGAAAACCAACCTCTTTACACCAAAGGGAATAAAGGGATAGAAGGAGGAGGAGGAAAGAAGGGAAAGATAAATCAACTGTGTGACTAAACTTTGCTCAGAAAGCTGCAGGCATTCAGCAGCTTCTCTCCTCCTCGTCTCTCCCTGATGATGGAAACACTGGATGAAGCTGAACTCTGCTTTCCGGAACACAACACCTCCTGCAAGAAACACAAACGTCCTCAATCTGAGTCTATGATCATTTACACTCTGCTGTCCTCCATCTCTCTGCTCACTGTGGTTCTCAACTTGCTGGTCATCGTCTCCATCTCCCACTTCAGGCACATACTAATATTTTAGCTTTGAGAATATTGTTGTACTGATTTTGACTGAAATAACTAATCTCTAAATTTTACATCCCGGTGGGTTGATGAAACCTTTGTAAAGAAATTCTTGACCACACTTGCTGCCACCACAGTTCATTTCAGGGTTTTTAAAATAACTATATTATGTTATTAATATTCACAGTGATTTTCTCTTCCTCCAGGCAGCTCCACACTCCCACCAACCTCCTCCTTCTCTCTCTGGCTGTCTCCGACTTCCTTGTGGGTCTCATTGTGATGCCATTTCAAATCCTTTTAATAGAACCCTGCTGGCTACTGGGTGAGGTGGTATGTGTTCTGTATTATATTTTAGCTTTTATCACTGTCTGTGCCTCTGTGGGAAACATGGTGCTTATTTCAGTCGACCGTTATGTTGCTATCTGTGACCCTCTGTATTATTGCACCAAAATCACTGCAAACAGAGTTCAAATCTCTGTTCTCCTGTGTTGGTTTTCTTCAGTTTTCTACAGCTTCATGATTTTACTTGACAACCTAAAACAACCAGGCAGGTATAACTCCTGCTATGGAGAATGTGTGATTAACATTTTCGGAGTTGTGGACCTTGTGATAAGTTTTATCATCCCCATTTCATCCATCATCATTCTGTATATGAGAGTGTTTGTAGTTGGCTGTGTCTCAGGCTCGTTCCATGCGCTCCCACACTGCAGCTGTCAAACTGCAGCGTTCAGTGACTGTAACTGTGAAGAAATCAGAGCTGAAAGCAGCCAGGACTCTTGGTGTGGTTGTTGCTGTGTTTCTCATGTGTTACTGTCCATATTATTGTGTTTCACTGTCTGGCTATGACATCATGATGGGCTCTTCACTTAACGGTTTTACAGATTTTCTGGTGTTACTGAACTCCTGTCTAAACCCTGTGATTTATGCCTTTCTCTACCCCTGGTTCAGAAAATCTGTTAAACTCATTGTTACCCTTGAGATTCTGCAGTCTCACTCCTGTCAGACCAACGTACTGTAGAGAGAAAGTATGACTGAAAAGAAAGACAAGACCTCTTTCTCTTATAAAATGATGGCATATCTGTGTGCTATTTCTTTTCAGGAATAACACATCTACCTCTACTGAACACTTAACATATTTATGTAAATTATGTTTAAATGTGTTCATGTCAAGGTGAATAAAGTCTAAAACTTACTTTACTGAGTTTAGCATTCTGAGTCATGGTCACTTCTTTGTATACATAAGACAGGAATAATAGTAATAATATACTTTGTTGACCTTGGAGAAATAGTGGTTGGAAAGCTACAGATGAGCTGAGTAACACAAGTTAGCTGAACCGCTAGTCACAAAAAACAGAAAGGGATTTGCACATTTTACTGAGATAATTAGAGCTATGAAAAATGAATAAAGCCCCTTTAAAAATATGTCCAATTCAATGTACAATCATCCACTCCCACATTCTCAGTGTTCAATAACACAGGTCTCAAAGTAACCATGGAACTGTACTGAGAGATGAAAAGACAAATATATAATGTTAAAGAGATTATACTGGGAAAATATTATTATGTCTGTTAGGAGATTTAGGTGACAGTTTTCTTTGGTTACTCACAACTTTACTGTTTTGAATTCTTAGCATCGCTATTAACCTCTTTTGCACCGTTCAGTACCAAACAGCAGACAGAAGCAGTTAGAGCTAGTCGATTTAAAACTTTATTTTTTCATGTCTCATTCTCCTTATCCAAATTGCAGGATATTTATTGGCAAAAAAAACTGACGTCCTGACCTTTAATGATTTTTTTCCATGAAAAATCAAGCCAACTGAGTGTGTTACAGATGGTCGGTATATGGTCCATAGAAAGTCAAACGGTTTGTTATGGCAACACTCTGCTTGTTCTTGATTCTGGCACCGAAAAAGCTGTTTCAATTAAAGCCATAAACCTAGATTTAAAAAAAATGCCCGTCACAGTGATGATGATGTCAATAAAGAGCATGACTTGCAGGATGAAGGTGGGTGTGTGTTGGATGAAAGGCAGGAGCTTAAAGGAGACAGACAAAGACAGAGGAATGAAAACTGCCTGTGTACTGCAGCTCATCATCTCCTCTCTCTCTTTCTGTCTCCCTGGTAATGCAAACACTGGAGGAAGCTGAGCTCTGCTTTCCACAACTCCTCAACACCTCCTGCAAGAAACACTTACGGCGTTACTCTGAAGCATTGCTCAGCTACACTCTGCTGTCCTCCATCTCTCTGCTCACTGTGTCTCTCAACTTATTTGTTATCATCTCCATCTGCCACTTCAGGCACAGATACATGTTAATATTTTGTTGTGGTGATAAATGTCTGTGAAATAAGTGACCTCTCAGAAATTACATGCTTGTGCTTTGAAAATACTTTTCTCATGAATAATTAATTTATTATTTAGATACAGTATAATGCAGTTGGAGCGAATTGGTGAGAAAGCTGTAGGTGTAATATTCATGTTATGGATGTTCTCTCCCTCCAGGCAGCTCCACACCTCCACCAACCTCCTCCTTCTCTCTCTGGCTGTCTCAGACTTCCTTGTTGGTCTCATCGTGATGCCGTTTCAAATCCTGTTATTAGAACCCTGCTGGTTTCTTGGTGACCTGGTCTGTGTTCTGTTTAATTTTCCTCTCTTCATCACTGTTTGTGCCTCAGTAGTGAACATGGTGCTGATATCAGTCGACCGTTATGTTGCTATCTGTGACCCTCTGCATTACTCTGCAAAGGTCACTGCAAACAGAGTTCGAATGTCTGTTCTTCTTTGTTGGATTTATTCTGTTTTCTACAGTTTTCTGTTTTTACCTGAAAACCTGAGGCAACCAGGCAGGTATAACTCCTGTTATGGAGAATGTGTGATTAATATAAATGGAGCTGTAGATCTTGTCTTAGGTTTTATTATCCCCATTTCCTCCATCATCATTCTGTACATGCGAGTGTTTGTAGTGGCTGTGTCTCAGGCTCGTTCCATGCGCTCCCACATTGCAGCTGTCAAACTGCAGCGTTCAGTGACTGTAACTGTGAAGAAATCAGAGCTGAAAGCAGCCAGGACTCTTGGTGTGGTTGTTGCTGTGTTTCTCATGTGTTACTGTCCATATTATTGTGTTTCACTGTCTGGCTATGACATCATGATGGGCTCTTCACTTAACGGTTTTACAGATTTTCTGGTGTTACTGACCTCCTGTCTAAACCCTGTGATTTATGCCTTCCTCTACCCCTGGTTCAGAAAATCAGTTTAAACTCATTGTTACCCTTGAGATTCTGCAGTCTCACTCCTGTCAGACCAACGTACTGTAGAGAGAAAGTATGACTGAAAAGAAAGACAAGACCTCTTTCTCTTATAAAATGATGGCATATCTGTGTGCTATTTCTTTTCAGGAATAACACATCTACCTCTACTGAACACTTAACATATTTATGTAAATTATGTTTAAATGTGTTCATGTCAAGGTGAATAAAGTCTAAAACTTACTTTACTGAGTTTAGCATTCTGAGTCATGGTCACTTCTTTGTATACATAAGACAGGAATAATAGTAATAATATACTTTGTTGACCTTGGAGAAATAGTGGTTGGAAAGCTACAGATGAGCTGAGTAACACAAGTTAGCTGAACCGCTAGTCACAAAAAACAGAAAGGGATTTGCACATTTTACTGAGATAATTAGAGCTATGAAAAATGAATAAAGCCCCTTTAAAAATATGTCCAATTCAATGTACAATCATCCACTCCCACATTCTCAGTGTTCAATAACACAGGTCTCAAAGTAACCATGGAACTGTACTGAGAGATGAAAAGACAAATATATAATGTTAAAGAGATTATACTGGGAAAATATTATTATGTCTGTTAGGAGATTTAGGTGACAGTTTTCTTTGGTTACTCACAACTTTACTGTTTTGAATTCTTAGCATCGCTATTAACCTCTTTTGCACCGTTCAGTACCAAACAGCAGACAGAAGCAGTTAGAGCTAGTCGATTTAAAACTTTATTTTTTCATGTCTCATTCTCCTTATCCAAATTGCAGGATATTTATTGGCAAAAAAAAACTGACGTCCTGACCTTTAATGATTTTTTTCCATGAAAAATCAAGCCAACTGAGTGTGTTACAGATGGTCGGTATATGGTCCATAGAAAGTCAAACGGTTTGTTATGGCAACACTCTGCTTGTTCTTGATTCTGGCACCGAAAAAGCTGTTTCAATTAAAGCCATAAACCTAGATTTAAAAAAAATGCCCGTCACAGTGATGATGATGTCAATAAAGAGCATGACTTGCAGGATGAAGGTGGGTGTGTGTTGGATGAAAGGCAGGAGCTTAAAGGAGACAGACAAAGACAGAGGAATGAAAACTGCCTGTGTACTGCAGCTCATCATCTCCTCTCTCTCTTTCTGTCTCCCTGGTAATGCAAACACTGGAGGAAGCTGAGCTCTGCTTTCCACAACTCCTCAACACCTCCTGCAAGAAACACTTACGGCGTTACTCTGAAGCATTGCTCAGCTACACTCTGCTGTCCTCCATCTCTCTGCTCACTGTGTCTCTCAACTTATTTGTTATCATCTCCATCTGCCACTTCAGGCACAGATACATGTTAATATTTTGTTGTGGTGATAAATGTCTGTGAAATAAGTGACCTCTCAGAAATTACATGCTTGTGCTTTGAAAATACTTTTCTCATGAATAATTAATTTATTATTTAGATACAGTATAATGCAGTTGGAGCGAATTGGTGAGAAAGCTGTTGGTGTAATATTCATGTTATGGATGTTCTCTCCCTCCAGGCAGCTCCACACCTCCACCAACCTCCTCCTTCTCTCTCTGGCTGTCTCAGACTTCCTTGTTGGTCTCATCGTGATGCCGTTTCAAATCCTGTTATTAGAACCCTGCTGGTTTCTTGGTGACCTGGTCTGTGTTCTGTTTAATTTTCCTCTCTTCATCACTGTTTGTGCCTCAGTAGTGAACATGGTGCTGATATCAGTCGACCGTTATGTTGCTATCTGTGACCCTCTGCATTACTCTGCAAAGGTCACTGCAAACAGAGTTCGAATCTCTGTTCTTCTTTGTTGGATTTATTCTGTTTTCTACAGTTTTCTGTTTTTACCTGAAAACCTGAGGCAACCAGGCAGGTATAACTCCTGTTATGGAGAATGTGTGATTAATATAAATGGAGCTGTAGATCTTGTCTTAGGTTTTATTATCCCCATTTCCTCCATCATCATTCTGTACATGCGAGTGTTTGTAGTGGCTGTGTCTCAGGCTCGTTCCATGCGCTCCCACATTGCAGCTGTCAAACTGCAGCGTTCAGTGACTGTAACTGTGAAGAAATCAGAGCTGAAAGCAGCCAGGACTCTTGGTGTGGTTGTTGCTGTGTTTCTCATGTGTTACTGTCCATATTATTGTGTTTCACTGTCTGGCTATGACATCATGATGGGCTCTTCACTTAACGGTTTTACAGATTTTCTGGTGTTACTGACCTCCTGTCTAAACCCTGTGATTTATGCCTTCCTCTACCCCTGGTTCAGAAAATCAGTTAAACTCATTGTTACCCTTGAGATTCTGCAGTCTCACTCCTGTCAGACCAACGTACTGTAGAGAGAAAGTATGACTGAAAAGAAAGACAAGACCTCTTTCTCTTATAAAATGATGGCATATCTGTGTGCTATTTCTTTTCAGGAATAACACATCTACCTCTACTGAACACTTAACATATTTATGTAAATTATGTTTAAATGTGTTCATGTCAAGGTGAATAAAGTCTAAAACTTACTTTACTGAGTTTAGCATTCTGAGTCATGGTCACTTCTTTGTATACATAAGACAGGAATAATAGTAATAATATACTTTGTTGACCTTGGAGAAATAGTGGTTGGAAAGCTACAGATGAGCTGAGTAACACAAGTTAGCTGAACCGCTAGTCACAAAAAACAGAAAGGGATTTGCACATTTTACTGAGATAATTAGAGCTATGAAAAATGAATAAAGCCCCTTTAAAAATATGTCCAATTCAATGTACAATCATCCACTCCCACATTCTCAGTGTTCAATAACACAGGTCTCAAAGTAACCATGGAACTGTACTGAGAGATGAAAAGACAAATATATAATGTTAAAGAGATTATACTGGGAAAATATTATTATGTCTGTTAGGAGATTTAGGTGACAGTTTTCTTTGGTTACTCACAACTTTACTGTTTTGAATTCTTAGCATCGCTATTAACCTCTTTTGCACCGTTCAGTACCAAACAGCAGACAGAAGCAGTTAGAGCTAGTCGATTTAAAACTTTATTTTTTCATGTCTCATTCTCCTTATCCAAATTGCAGGATATTTATTGGCAAAAAAAACTGACGTCCTGACCTTTAATGATTTTTTTCCATGAAAAATCAAGCCAACTGAGTGTGTTACAGATGGTCGGTATATGGTCCATAGAAAGTCAAACGGTTTGTTATGGCAACACTCTGCTTGTTCTTGATTCTGGCACCGAAAAAGCTGTTTCAATTAAAGCCATAAACCTAGATTTAAAAAAAATGCCCGTCACAGTGATGATGATGTCAATAAAGAGCATGACTTGCAGGATGAAGGTGGGTGTGTGTTGGATGAAAGGCAGGAGCTTAAAGGAGACAGACAAAGACAGAGGAATGAAAACTGCCTGTGTACTGCAGCTCATCATCTCCTCTCTCTCTTTCTGTCTCCCTGGTAATGCAAACACTGGAGGAAGCTGAGCTCTGCTTTCCACAACTCCTCAACACCTCCTGCAAGAAACACTTACGGCGTTACTCTGAAGCATTGCTCAGCTACACTCTGCTGTCCTCCATCTCTCTGCTCACTGTGTCTCTCAACTTATTTGTTATCATCTCCATCTGCCACTTCAGGCACAGATACATGTTAATATTTTGTTGTGGTGATAAATGTCTGTGAAATAAGTGACCTCTCAGAAATTACATGCTTGTGCTTTGAAAATACTTTTCTCATGAATAATTAATTTATTATTTAGATACAGTATAAAGCAGTTGGAGCGAATTGGTGAGAAAGCTGTAGGTGTAATATTCATGTTATGGATGTTCTCTCCCTCCAGGCAGCTCCACACCTCCACCAACCTCCTCCTTCTCTCTCTGGCTGTCTCAGACTTCCTTGTTGGTCTCATCGTGATGCCGTTTCAAATCCTGTTATTAGAACCCTGCTGGTTTCTTGGTGACCTGGTCTGTGTTCTGTTTAATTTTCCTCTCTTCATCACTGTTTGTGCCTCAGTAGTGAACATGGTGCTGATATCAGTCGACCGTTATGTTGCTATCTGTGACCCTCTGCATTACTCTGCAAAGGTCACTGCAAACAGAGTTCGAATCTCTGTTCTTCTTTGTTGGATTTATTCTGTTTTCTACAGTTTTCTGTTTTTACCTGAAAACCTGAGGCAACCAGGCAGGTATAACTCCTGTTATGGAGAATGTGTGATTAATATAAATGGAGCTGTAGATCTTGTCTTAGGTTTTATTATCCCCATTTCCTCCATCATCATTCTGTACATGCGAGTGTTTGTGGTGGCTGTGTCTCAGGCTCGTTCCATGCGCTCCCACATTGCAGCTGTCAAACTGCAGCGTTCAGTAACTGTAACTGTGAAGAAATCAGAGCTGAAAGCAGCCAGGACTCTTGGTGTGGTTGTTGCTGTGTTTCTCATATGTTACTGTCCATATTACTGTGTTTCCTTCTCTGGTTATGAGGTTTTTCTGGGCTCTTCAACTAACCTCTTCATTGTTTTCCTCGTATATTTTAACTCCTGTCTAAACCCTGTGATCTACGCCTTCTTTTACCCCTGGTTTAGAAAATCTGTTAAACTTATTGTCACACTTCAGATTTTGCTGCCTAACTCCTGTGAAGCTAATGTGCTGTAAAGAGAAACTGTTTCGTGACTGAAAAGAGATGTGAACATAAGTACTGACATTTTATTGATGCACAGTGATGTTATTTGTTTATGTGCAAGTCATGGTCACACAGCCCTTCAGTTAATGTTTGCAGAGGGATTTTTTGGTTTCCGCCATGAAAACCCTTTAAACATACATCCTTCTTCCAACAGAAGAAACTACTCTATTCTTTATAATCATTTCTAATGTATACACCAATATTCTAGTGCCTATAAAGTCATAAACTTAGGAAGTTTTCTTTTATATTTGTGTCAGGTTTTTGGCATTTTGCCCTTAATTACAGGCAGATGTGAAAAAGAGCACGGAAGTTTTTGCACAATAAGCTATATGTTTCCTAGCACCAGACAATATAATGAATATATAGATGTAACAATTATTAACATGAAAACAATATGAAGGAAAAATACATGGACATTATCTACATTTACATTTACATTTATTTATCAGACACTTTTTCTAAAGCAACTTACAAGTGAGGT
The DNA here is from genome assembly GCF_900324465.2 of Anabas testudineus. Lineage (NCBI taxonomy): Eukaryota > Metazoa > Chordata > Actinopteri > Anabantiformes > Anabantidae > Anabas > Anabas testudineus. The sequence goes on along the minus strand of NC_046616.1, from coordinate 3,064,943 downwards.
AAAAAGCAAAATATCATAGTCAAGGAGACAAACTTTGAAGTTTGGTGTTCTAGAAACAGTTACTTCAGATTAAAAGGGGAGATGTGCAGAAAAAGTTTTAGATAAGTTCTGTTTTCACCAGATTTTTAAAAATTCGAGCTGAGTGGCTATAGGCCGTTCTACCATCATGGAACCAGAAAACCGATCTTTTGAGGTAATGTGATGGGACCACAAGACCTCATTCACTTGCAGAGATTCTAGACCTGGATGAGGGAGTTCAGGTAGGCCGGTGTTGTAGAGATGATCACATTGTAACTATGGGTCAGGGCTTTGAACCTGAAGCCAGAGAGCTGAAGAGTCGTGTAACGTGTCTTTTTTGGATGATTAAAAATTAGACATGCTGCTGCACTTTGGATCATCTGGAGGGGTTTGAAAGTGCAGCTGGTAACTCTGTCAGTAAGACACTGCAGCAGTCAAGACGAGGTATGATCATAACCTGCACTATGAGTTGTGTACTATACACTGAAAGGTAGGGTCTGATCTTTGCTATGTTGAAAAGGGCAAATCTGAATGATGTATAGACAGAGGAGATGTGTTCGGTTGAGGTCAGTTAATCATTAATGATAACTCAGGTTTCTGGAAGACTTGTGTTCTTATACTTCAGTGCAGTATACAGTGTAATATGGAAATAGGAAAAAATAGTTTTATTAGAAATCATCAGAAGTAATTTTACTGAATGAAGGATGAAGTAGCAATTAGTTAAAAGTACTGTGGTGTGTTTGTTTGTCTCCACTAACCTGTGACGCTGTAGTTCACACAAGTTTGTCCAAATTCAGGATCTAATAGATTTATGCATGAATTGGAGGAACATGTGATGACAGTGACCTTTGACCTCTGGCCCTCAACTTCTACCCAGTTCATCAATGAGTCCAAGTTGATATTTGTGCTAATTATGAACAAGCAAAGCTTAAAAAAAGTCGTTGAACTCTGACGGTTTATTATTTTCCCAGAGCCAAAACTCACTAGAGTCCATGAACCAAACAAAACAAAACCAAAACCCACCTTTTACAGCAAAGAAGAAAAAAAACAGTCAAGGGGTTGATGATGTAAATGAAGAGGATGACATGAAGAATGAGGGAGGGAGGGGGGGAGTTAGAGTCCAAGAGAGAGAGACTGGAAAACAGGGAGGAGGTAAAAGAGGAGGGGAAACAAGAGAGATAAAGAAAACTGGATGACACTGAACTCTGAAGGCTGACAGAGTAAACCAGTGTTTCCTTCTCTCTCTGATGATGGAGACACTGAATAAAGCTGAACTCTGTTTTCCACAGCTCTTCAACACCTCCTGCAAGAAACACAAACGTCCTCAATCTGAGTCTATGATCATTTACACTGTGCTGTCCTCCATCTCTCTGCTCACTGTGTCTCTCAACCTGCTGGTCATCATCTCCATCTCCCACTTCAGGCACAGATACATGTTTTAGCTCTGTAAAGTTGTTAATGTGACACATGCTCGTGTTCTTATTAGACTTTTTTATGTAAACTGAGCTCTCAACATCAAATTTCTTTATATAGATACAGAATATTGAAATTGCTTTCTGTCACAGTTACTATTTCTAACTCTCAGTGTTTATAATATTCAAACTCATTATTTTCTTCCTCCAGGCAGCTCCACACTCCCACCAACCTCCTTATTCTCTCTCTGGCTGTCTCAGATTTCCATGTTGGTCTCATTGTGATGCCGTTTCAGATCCTGTTATTAGAACCCTGCTGGTTTCTTGGTGACCTGGTCTGTGTTCTGCTTAATTTTCCTCTGTATATTACTGTCTGTGCCTCAGTAGTGAACATGGTGCTGATATCAGTTGATCGTTATGTTGCTATCTGTGACCCTCTGCGTTACCCTGCAACGATCACTTCAAACAGAGTTAGAATCTCTGTTCTCCTGTGTTGGATTTACTCTGTTTGCTACAGTTTTCTGTTTTTACCTGAAAACCTGAAACAACCAGGCAGGTATAACTCCTGCTATGGAGAATGTGTGATTAATATAAACGGCGCTATCGATCTTGTCTTTGGTTTTCTCATCCCCATTTCACTCATCATCATTCTGTATATGAGAGTGTTTGTAGTGGCTGTGTCTCAGGCTCGTTCCATGCGCTCCCACATTGCAGCTGTCAAACTGCAGCGTTCAGTGACTGTAACTGTGAAGAAATCAGAGCTGAAAGCAGCCAGGACTCTTGGTGTGGTTGTTGCTGTGTTTCTCATGTGTTACTCTCCACCTTACTGTGTTTCCTTCTCTGGTTATGAGGTTTTTCTGGGCTCTTCAACTAACCTGTTTATTGTTTTCCTTGTATATTTTAACTCCTGTCTAAATCCTGTGATCTACGCCTTCTTTTACCCCTGGTTTAGAAAATGTGTTAAACTTATTCTCACCCTTCAGATTCTGCTGCCTAACTCCTGTGAAGTTAATGTGCTGTAAAGAGAAACTGTTCAGTGACTGAAAAGAGATGTGAACAAAAGTACTGACATTTTATAGATACACAGTGATGTTATTTTGTGATCTTGTTTATTTTTGTGCATGTGACAGGTCAGGTCTGTCCTCCAGTTAATCTCTGCAGAAGAGTTTCTGCCATAAAATGATTTTTAATACACAAAGTTCATCATTTTGTTTTTTCTCTGTCATAATCAAAACACCAGAAGAAACTACTCCCTTTCTATATAATCATTTTAAATGCATGCATCAATATACTAGTGTCAATAACGTTGTAAACTTTACTGTAAGCCAGTTTTATTTTTTTCAACATTTCTTTCAGCAGTTTGCCTTTTATTACAGGCAGACATAAAAAAAAAAAAGAGTAAAAAAGTTGAATTCTACACAGTATATTGTATGTAGATAACAGTTTAAACTATATCTATCCTTGTACCAGACAATATATTGAATAATTAGATGTTCTAATAATTCAATTGAAAACAATATAATGAAAAATGAAGGTCATATCTGCATGATGTAGAGACAAAGGAGATGTGGTCATTAAAACTTAGGCGATCATCAATGATAAACGCCAGGTTTCTTGCAGACTTATGTTTTTATGAGTAGATACAGTATTCTTTTACAAACTGACTAACTAGACGAGAGTTTGGCAAAAAAAAAGGATTTAATTTCAACTTGATACAAAAACAGGGGACTCTGGGAACCATCAGGACGGGAGAAAACAGTTGTGAGTACAAAGTGACAACTTAAAGTGACCTCAAAAAAGATGTGGAACAAAGTATGAACAGAAAACGCTGCTCTACTGCAGGCAAAAATACAAACTAACATACAAATCAATAATACAAAGTGACGAACAAAAATCACTGGAAAAAGCAGGAGAACAACTCACAAATGGGTAAAAACAAAGTCCAGAAGACTAAGAACACATCCAGGGTGAAACAAACAAACCAACTATGAAAGGAAATAAGTCCAAAGTAATCTAACCAACAAACAAAGGAACAAATAAACAAAGAAATGTTTAGGGAAGTGCAATCCAGTGAGCAAGTCCAGAAAACCAGCAGTGAACAGAGGAGTGAGGGGAGGTTATGAAGAAACAGGACATAGTGGGAAAATGAATCGATAATTAGTGAGCTGGAGAGTGGAGGGAGAGGAAGTTCAAATGACTTGAAGTGGCTGGAGTGGGGCGAGACCAGGTGACAAAACAAAAATAAATGAATGGGGATGAAGGGATGAACTGTGACATTATACTGTGTAATATGGAAATAAATAGAAGAACTAATTGTTGTGGTTGTTTTCCTCCACTGACCTGTGACAGTATAGTTCACATATGAATATGTTTGTCTGAATGAGTCGACCCCCTCAAGTCATATAAATTATCATGTTCCTAGAAACACAGGTCGGGGTGGAGGAGTAGCAGCAAGTTTATTAAACAACCCCAGACCTAAACATAGTTTTAATTCATTTGAGAGCCTCACTCTTAGCCTGTCAGACCCAGTCCTGTTTGTTATTGTGTACCGTCCTCCTGTCCCTTACTCTGAGTTTTTTAACTTAATTCTCAGAGTTTCTATCTGATTTAGTTCTTAGTGCAGATAAAGTCATTATAGTGGGTGACTTTAATATCCATGTAGCTGTTGATGATAACTGCCTCAACACTGCATTTAATACACTATTAGACCCTAAATGTAAATAAACCCACTCACTGTTTTAATCACACCCTTGATCTTATTCTGACATACGAAGTTGATCAGTTAATAGTTTTTCCCCAAAACCCTCTTTTATCTGACCATTTCTTAATTACATTTGAATTTACAGTACCAGACTTTACTAAACCTACAGATAAGATTCACTACAGTAGATGTTTGTGTGAAAATGCTGTTGACAAATTTAAGGAGCTGATTCCATCTTTTATTTCAGAGTCATGTATCAACACAGAGGAAGGCAGTTATTTCAACGTTACTCCAGCACAAGTCAACTATCTTGTTAATAGTACTGGTGCTTCACTCGGGACAATACTTGATACTGTTGCTCCTCTGAGAAAGAATCTAGTGAATCAGAGGAAGTTAGCTCCATGGTACAGTCCACAAATCTATAGCTTAAAGCAGAAATCACGTAAGTTGGAAAGGAGGTGCTGTTTTCATCAATTTAGATGAATATTGCCTAGCCTGGAAAGATAGTTTAATAATATATAAAAAAGCCCTCCGTAAAGCTAGAACTTCATATTATTCCTCATTAATAGAGGCAAATAAGAATAACCCCAGGTTTCTTTTCAGCACTGTAGCCAGGCTGACAAAGAGTCATAGCTCGGTTGAGCCTAGTATTCCCTCAACTCTCAGCAGCAATGATTTTATGAATTTCTTTACAAATAAAATTATAACAACTAGAGAAAAAATTGATCAGATCCTCCCTGCATACAGCATGGATTGTACAACAACTCGAGATCCACGGCCGTACTTAGACTGCTTCCTCCCCATAGATCATTCTGAATTAATTTCAAACCATCAACATAGACAACTAGACTCCTCAAAGATGTCTTACCTTGGATCAGCTCGTCCATATTAGCTACGTACCACTGGCTTTTAAGATTGCTGTAGTCAATCCCCTACTCAAAAAGCCCACCCTGGACTCAGGGGTCTTTGCGAATTATTGACCAATATCCAATCTGCCCTTTATCTCTAAAATTCTTGAAAAGGTAGTTTCTAAGTAATTATGTTACCACCTGTGCAGCAATAACTTGTATGAAGATTTCCAGTCAGGATTTAGAGTACATCATAGTACAGAAACAGCACTGGTAAAGGTCACTAATGATCTTCTATTAGCATCAGACAGTGGACTACTCTCTATACTCGTCTCGTTAGATCTTAGTGCTTTGATTTGCTTCCACTGGCTCCCTGTAGATCCAGAATTGAATTTAAAATTCTTCTCCTCACTTATAAATCCCTTAATAATCAGGCTCCATCTTATCTTAAAGACCTCATAGTTCCATATCTCCCAAGGAGAACTCTCCGTTCTCAGACTGCAGGTTTACTTGTGGTTCCTAGAGTTTCCAGATGTAGAATGGGAGGCAGAGCCTTCAGCTACCAAGCCCCTCTCCTGTGGAACCAGCTCCCAGTTCAGGTTCTGGAGGAAGACACCCTCTCCACATTTAAGACTAGACTTCAAACTTTCCTTTTCTATAAAGCTTATAGTTAGAGATGGAGCAGGTGACTTTGAAGCATCTCTTAGTTATGCTGATATAGCTTAGTCTGCTGGAGGACCTGATAAACTGAGCTCCTCTCCTCTCTCCTTTCTCCTGTATCAATGCAAATTCTACCATTGCATTTCATTAACTTTGTGTCTTCTCTCTCCTGTAGGTGTGTTTCCTCCTCTCTGTCTCCCTCTCTCTGTACTTTTCTGCAGGTATCCTCAGCCTGGAGCTGTACATCTCCAGAATCCAGTTGACCTGTCCAATGTTCTTGCTCCTTGGTGTTGTCTTTATTGCCTGATGTTCTTTTCTCTCTTCTCTTTCCACTCACCCCAACCGGTCGAGGCAGATGGCCGCCCATTATGAGCCTGGTTCTGCTGGAAGTTTCTTCCTCTAAAGGTGTTTTTTTCCTCTCAACTGTTGGCTAAAATTTGCTCAGATGGGATTGTTGGGTTTTCTATATAATTTTCTGTATAATTATACTCTGTAAAGTCTTAAACCTTGTACTGTAAAGTGCCTTGAGATAACTTCTGTTGTGAATTGGCGCTATACAAATAAAACTGAATTGAACTGAATTGAAAAATACGCTGAATGTGCTATTTTACTCATTTCAGAGATGCCGTCCTCAGTGAACACCCCTAGTAGATCAGCTTGTGATGTTTTTTGAGGTTGTTACCAAGTTTCTACATGATTGAAATGCCCACCTTTAGTAAACCAGGGCCTTAGTGGGTTTAGAAGCCCCAAAAAAGAAGCTAGTTATGGACTTCCATACCACCTTACATTAAATGTTTTAGCATTTTGAAAAATAAAAAACCTTACAGAATTTGTGCATATTGTAAATGGAGATAAAGCTTATTGTTAACTTTAACAGCTCATAATATCGTGACTTTATTACTGCTTGCATCAACCAAAACTGAAATACTACATCCCAGTAAAGGATTTCATACAAAGATAACAAAAGTGACAAAGGTGCATGAGTATGACTTGCAGTATGAGGGAGGAGTACAGTGAGGGAGAAGGGGGAAGGAGAGGAGAGAGAAATTTTCAATGACACTGAACTTTTCTTCAGAAAGCTACAAATGATCAGCAGTTTCTCTCCTCCTCCTCTCTGTGATGATGGAGACACTGGAAGAAGCTGAACTCTGCTTTCCACAACTCAACAACTCTTGCAAGAAACGCACACGTCCTCACTCTGAGTCAATGATCATTTACACTCTGCTGCCCTTCCTATCTTTGCTCACTGTGTCTCTCAACCTGTTGGTCATCATCTCCATCTCCCACTTCAGGCATGGATAAATGTCTTAACTCTGATTATTTGTCTAATTTGTCTGAACATTTAGATTGTTTTGGTTTGATGATGTCTTTGTTCATAAGCAAAGCTAAAACAGATTTTTCTCTTTGCAATGATACTGTGAATGTTTGTAATAGTTACCATAATGATACCATTTCACTACAGGCAGCTCCACACCTCCACCAACCTCCTCCTCCTCTCTCTGGCTGTCTCAGACTTCTTTGTGGGTCTTCTCGTGGTGCAGTTTCAAATCCTGTTATTAGAACCCTGTTGGCTCCTGGGTGACCTGGCATGTATTCTGTGTTCTTTTCTACCCTATATCTCTGTCCCTGCAACAGCAGTAAACATGGTGCTGATATCAGTCGATCGTTATGTGGCTGTCTGTGACCCATTGCGTTACGGCACCAAAATTACTCCAAAGAGAGTTAAAATCTGTGTGCTCCTATGTTGGATTTACTCTGTTTTCTACGATTTCCTGTTTTTATTTGATAACCTGAAACAACCAGGCAAGTATAACTCCTGCTATGGAGAATGTTTGATTAATGTAAATGGAAATGTTGATCTTATTTTAAGGTTCATTATTCCCACCACATCCATCATCATTCTGTATTCGAGAGTGTTTGTAGTTGCTGTGTCTCAGGCTCGTTCCATGCGCTCCCACATTGCAGCTGTCAAACTGCAGCGTTCAAAGACTGTGAAGAAATCAGAGCTGAAAGCAGCCAGGACTCTTGGTGTGGTTGTTGCTGTGTTTCTCATGTGTTACTGTCCATTTTATGGCATATCTCTCGCTGGCTATAACTACATGATGGGTTCTTCAACTCACATTATTATGATTTTTCTGGTGATATTTAACTCCTGTCTAAACCCTTTGATCTATGCCTTTTTCTATCCCTGGTTTAGAAAAACTGTTAAACTCATTGTTACCCTTGAGATATTGCAGCCTCATTCCCGTCAGGCCAACGTACTGTAGAGAGAAACTGTGGAGTCACTGAAAAGACACAAACATACAGTACTAATATGTCCTGTTTTCCAAAAGAGTCGCTCTTTGAGATTTTTGAATGTATAGAGTTTAATATATATTTTTCTTACCATAATCTCTGAATAACATTTTTTTAAATGTATTTTCCAATATTCCAGTGTCAAAAAATCCTAATTAGTCAGAATACATTTGTGTCATTTATTGGCAGCAGAGGTAATTTAGGCAGCTGAGCTTCACATAGATGTGATCACTTTAATGTGATTTATGTACAGCTCATTGGGAAAATATTCCTGAAAATCCTTCTCACTTGACTGAAACAGTAGTTAAGTTAATAAATCCAATCAAATTATCAATTAGCATTCATGGCCCTTATTTTATTTTTTAAATATAAATGAACACATAATAAAAAAGTATGATCTTTGCATGTTTAACTACATTTTGGGTTTTTGGCACATCTATTATAACATAAAACAATATAATAAATACTATTTAATACTACTACAACTGTAGACTGTAGGTTTGACCACTCATCCCCTTTTTATACTTTAATAAGATTTTGAGCTCTGATGAAGTCCCATTGAGATTTTATAGCTCACTAATTGTGAGGAAGATATTTACAATGGCGATCAACGCAAAAATTGATACCACACAGAATAACAACAATAAGACACAGTAAAAAAATGCTTAACTTAATAAACAGATAAATACAAAAACAATCACCAGAGAGAAAAGTGAATGCAGAGGGTGATGAAGACGACACATAGGATGAGAGAGGAGGAAGATCACTTACAGCACTTACATAGTGCTTACCTACCTAGCTGATTCTCAAAGCACTTTACATTGCATCTCACACACACACACACCGATGGCAAAGACCTGAGGTGAGTCTGACCTGACTCACCGGGGGCAATTAGGGGTTCAGTATCTTGCCCAAGGACATTTTGGCATGTGATGTGGCAGCCGGGAATCGAACTACCAATCATGTGATTGGCAGTCAACTGCTCTACCTATTAAGCCACAGCCTGGCCTTGATGTCCTCCAATTTCCTTCTCGTAAATCCAGACAAAACAGGTTTTTTATTTTACTTGGATCAAAAAATCTCAGACCCCTCCCCAAACTGCCACCTTAATGTGGTGAAGGGGTTTGCGTGTCCGAATGACCCTAGGAGCTATGTTGCCGGGGGCTTAAGCCCCTGGTAGGGTCTCCCAAGGCAAACAGGTTCTTGGCGACGGGCCAGACTAAGCGCAGTTCATAAACCCCTTATGACGAACAAAATATCAAGGTTAGTTACGTCGCCCGGATTGGCGTCACCGGGGCCCCACCCTGGAGCCAGGCCTGGGGTTGGGGCACGTAGGCGAGCACTTTGTGGCCGGGATGTCTGAGAGAGAATGGACTATCTTCTACTCTGGAGTTGCTCATGGTGAGAGGTGGCGGGCAGGGGTGGGCTTGCTTTTAGCCCCCCAGCTCAGCTGCCATGTGTTGGAGTTTTCCCCAGTGGAAGAGAGAGTTGTTTCCCTGCGCCTTTGGGTAGGGGATAGGTCTCTCACTGTTGTTTGTGCCTACGGGCCAAATAGCAGTATAGAGTACCCGGCTTTCATTGGGTCTCTGGAAGGGGTACTGGAAGGTGCTCCGCCTGGGGACTCTGTCATCCTACTGGGGGATTTCAACGCCCACGTGGGCAATGACAGTGATACCTGGAGGGGCGTGTTTGGGATTGAATGGCCTCCTGGATCTGAACCCGAGTGGTGTTTTGTTATTGGACTTCTGTGCTAGTCACAGTTTGTCCATAACGAACACCATGTTCAAGCATAAAAGTGTCCATCAGTGCACGTGGCACCAGGACACCCTATGTTGGAGGTCTATGATCGACTTTGTGGTTGTGTCATCCGACCTCCGACCATATGTCTTGGACACTCGGGTGAAGATAGGGGCTGAGCTGTCAACTAATCACCACCTGGTCGTGAGTTGGATCCGGTGGCGGAGGAGGAAGCTGGATAGACTTGGCAGACCCAAACGTTTTGTGAGGGTCTGTTGGGAACGTCTGGTGGAACCCTCTGTCAGAGAGGTCTTCAACTCCCACCTCCGGGAGAGCTACAACCAGGTCCTGAGGGAGCCTGGAGACATTGAGTCCGAGTGGACCATGTTTTCCACCTCCATTGTCAATGCGGATGTTCGGAGCTGTGGCCGTAGGGTCTCTGGTGCCTGTCGCAGCGGCAATCCCCAAACTCGGTGGTGGACACCGGAAGTAAGGGAAGCCGTCAAGCTGAAGAAGGAGTCTTATCAGGCCTGGTTGGCCTGTGAGACTCCTGACGCAGCTGATGGGTATTGGCAGGCCAAACGTGCCGCAGCCCGCACGGTCACAGAGTCAAAAACTCTTACCTGGGAGAAGTTCGGCGAGGCCATGGAGGAGGACTATCGGTCTGCCTCAAGGAAATTCTGGCAAACCGTCCGGCGCCTCAGAAGGGGAAAGCAGTTTCCTGCCAACACTGTTTACAGTGGAGGTGGGGAGCTGCTGACTTCGACTGGGGACATTGTATGACGGTGGAAGGAATTCTTTGAGGATCTCCTCAACCCTGTCGACACGCCTTCTGTTGAGGAAGCAGAGGCTGGGGACTCAGAGGTTGACTCGTCCATTTCCCTGGTCGAAGTCACTGAGGTAGTCAGTAAACTCGTCAGTGGCAAGGCACCAGGGGTGGATGAAATTCGCCCTGAGTACATTAAGTCTCTGGATGTTGTAGGGCTGTCTTGGTTGGCACGCCTTTGCAGCAAAGCGTGGAGATTAGGGACAGTACCTCTGGACTGGCAGACCGGGGTGGTGGTTCCTACTAAAGGGGGATCAGACTCCTCAGCCTCCCTGGTAAAGTCTATGCCAGAGTGCTGGAGAGGAGAATTAGGCTGCTAGTCGAACCTCGGATCCAGGAGGAACAATGCGGTTTTCGTCCTGGCCGTGGAACACTGGACCAGCTCCATACTCTTGCCAGGGTGCTCGAGGGTTCATGGGAGTTCGCCCATCCAGTCTACATGTGTTTTGTGGCATCCTGTGGGAAGTACTTTGGGAATACGGGATTCGAAGCCCTTTGTTAAGGGCCGTTCGGTCCTTGTATGACCGGAGTAGGAGCTTGGTTCGCATTGCCAGCAATAAATCAGACTTGTTCCCGGTGCACGTTGTCACCGATCCTGTTCATTACTTTTATGGACAGGATTTCTAGGCGCAGCCAGGGGTCGGAGGGAATCCGGTTTGGGGACCAAAGGATCTCATCTCTGCTTTTTGCAGATGATGTTGTCCTGTTGGCCTCATCAGACCGGGACCTCCAGCAGGCACTGGGGCGGTTTGCAGCCAAGTGTGAAAGGGCTGGGATGAGAATCAGCACCTCCAAGTCAGAGGCCATGGTTCTCAACTGGAAAAAGGTGGCTTGCACCCTCCAGGTTGGGGGGGAGATCCTTACTCAAGTGGAGGAGTTTAAGTATCTTGGGGTTTTGTTCACGAGTGAGGGGAAAAAGGGAGCGTGAGATTGACAGACGGATTGGTGAATCGGCAGCAGTATTGCGGTCGGTGAAAAAGGAGCTGAGCCGAAAGGCAAAGCTCTCGATTTACCGGTCAGTCTACGTTCCTACCCTCACCTATGGCCATGAGCTTTGGGTCATGACCGAAAGGACAAGGGCGCGGATACAAGTGGCCGAAATGACTTTCCTCCGTAGAGTGTTCTGGGCGCACCCTTAGAGATAAGGTGAGGAGCTCAGTCATCCGGGAGGGGCCAGTTGAGGTGGCTTGGGCATCTGTTTCAGATGCCTCTAGGACGCCTCGCAGGGGAGGTTTTCCAGACAAGTTCCACCAGGCGGAGGCCCCGGGGAAGACCCAGGACATGTTGGAGGGACTATGTCTCTCCGCTGGCCTGGGAACCCCTCGGTGTTCCCCCAGATGAGCTGGAGGAGGTGTCTAGGGAGAGGGAAGTCTGGGCATCTCTGCTTAATCTGCTCTCCCCGCGACCCAGCCCCGGATAAGTGGTAGAAAATGGATGGATGGATGGAAAATCTCAGAGACACTATGTCCAATCACATTCTCACCCTTGATGACTTAATATTGGCCTCAAGTAATACTGCAAGAAATCTCGGAGTTATCTTCGACCTGTCACCATTTCTGCACATTCTGTTCTCTGCGTCCCTTTTCTCATTTCAGATACCCTACATGTTCCCGCTCCTCAACCTCCAGGCACCTTGTTAACACTCATCTGGCTCACCTGCGTCATTATCTCTGCCCCATTTCTTTATAACCCACTCCACAACTCTGCTCCCGTCAGTTCGTCGTCTTCTCTGGAAAGACAGCACCTGTCTGCCTGAAACCAGCTTAACTAAAAACTCTCCGCTAGAGCAGCCGATTTTAGTTATTATCCTGTTTTTGGACTTTTATGCCTGTCATTTAGTGCAGTGTGCTTAGTTTACTCCGTTCATCCATTTGTTTAAATATCTACCGCCTGCTAAATAAAAGACACTTGCTCTCCAGCCTGCCTCAGCTTGTGCTTTTGGGTCCACGCACCTATTTATGCTTCATACATAAAAGAAATCTCTAGAACTGCCTTTTTTCACCTGAGAAAAAATTAGGAGCATCCTGTCCCAAAGTGATGCTGAAAACTGGTCCATGCATTTGTTACTTCCAGACTGGACTATTGTAATTCATCATTAATAGGATGTCCCAAAAACTCATTAAAAAGCCTCCAGTTAATCCAAAATGCTGCAGCCAGATTTCTGACTGGAATTAGTAAGAGAGATCATATTTCTCCTACGTTAGCTTCTCTCCATTGGCCCCCTGTTAAATCCAGAATTGAATTTAAAATTATTTTCCTCACTTATAAATCCCTTAATAATCAGGCTCCATTTTATCTTAAAGACCTCCATAGTTCCATATCTTCCAAGCAGAACTCTCCGTTCTCAGACTGCAGGTTTACTTTTGGTTCCTAAAGTTTCCAAATGTAGAATGGGATGCAGAGCCTTTCAGGTGACTATGAACCATCTCTTAGTTCTGCTCTCTCCTTTCTCCTCTATTTATTCTAATGCCACCATTGCACATCATTAACTTTGTGTCTTCTCTCTCCTGTAGTTGTGTTTCCTCCTCTCTGTCTCCCTCTCTCTGTACTTTTCTGCAGGAATCCTCGGCCTTGAGCTGTACATCTCCAGAATACAGATGACCTGTCCAATGTTCTTGCTGCTTGTTGTTGTTGTTGTTGTTGTTGTTGTTGTTGTTGCAGCTGGAGGTTTCTTCCTCTAAGGGGAGTTTTTCCTCTCCACTGTTGCCTAAAGTTTGCTCAAATGGTCGTTGGGTTTTCTGTATCATTTTTCGTATAATTGTTCTCTGTTAGGTCTTAAACTTTACACGGTAAAGTGGCTTGAGATAACTTCTGTTCTGTTTTGACCCTATACAAATAAAACTAAATTGAATTAAATTGATAATAGATATGCTGTGTCATATGAAGAAATAAGAAAATGCAGTGGGATTAGAAATCATCCAAAGTGATTCTACTGTAAATTAATTACAATATCAAGCAGAAGAGTTGTGTGACTTACACTGAAGCTCAGACTTATCTGTGCCTCACTGTGAGTCACACTCACAATAGAAATTACTGATCTTTGCCTTTCTCTTAGTTTAGAAAAGCTGTTAAAACTCTTTGTTACACTACAGATACTTAATCTGCAATCACAAACTTTGTTGAAGTGGGGAGATTGTTGTTGTGTTAAAAAGCTTCAGATTATATGAGGAACTCCAGATGCTCAAGTGAACTAGAACGACTGTGTTGTGGTTGTTTTCCTTCACTGACCACTGAAGCTGTAGTTCACACAAGTTTGTCCAGATTCATGATCTAATAACTTTATGCCTGAATTAGATTAACATGAGGTGACAATAACCTTTGACCTCTGGCCACCAACATCTACCCAATTCCAAGTCCAAGTTGACATTTGTGCTAAATTTGAACAAGCACAACTTTAAATCTGACGGTTTTTATATTTTCCAGGGCCAAAACTCACTAGAGTCCATGAACAAAACAAATCAAAACCAAACCCACCTGTTACAGCAAAGAAGAAAAAAACTAGTCAAGGGGTTGATGATGTAAATGAAGAGGATGACGCACAGAATGAGGGAGGGAGGGGGGGAGTTAGAGTCCAAGAGAGAGAGAGACTGGAAAACAGGCAGGAGGTGAAAGAGGAGGGGAAACAAGAGAGATAAAGAAAACTGGATGACACTGAACTGAAGGCTGACAGAGTAAACCAGTGTTTCCTTCTCTCTCTGACGATGGAGACACTGAAAAAAGTTGAACTCTGTTTTCCACAGCTCTTCAACACCTCCTGCAAGAAACACAAACGTCCTCAATCTGAGTCTATGATCATTTACACTGTGCTGTCCTCCATCTCTCTGCTCACTGTGTCTCTCAACCTGCTGGTCATCATCTCCATCTCCCACTTCAGGCAAAGATACATGTTTAACTTTATTAATTGTAAAGTTGTGAAACATGCTGGTGCTTTGATAATACTTTTTAATATAAACTACGCTTTCAACATCCTAATTGAATATTTAGATGCAGTATGATGTAATTTCATCTGTTCCAGCTGGTTTCATAAAGTTACTATATTATCTAACTGTAGGTGTTATTAACATTCACAGTGATGATTTTCTCTCCCTCCAGGCAGCTCCACACTCCCACCAACCTCCTCCTCCTCTCTCTAGCTGTCTCAGATTTCCTTGTGGGTCTCCTTGTGATGCCCTTTCAAATCCTGTTATTAGAACCCTGCTGGTTTCTTGGTGACCTGGTCTGTGTTCTGCTTAATTTTCCTCTCTTCATCACTGTCTGTGCCTCAGTAGTGAACATGGTGCTGATATCAGTCGATCGTTATGTTGCTATCTGTGACCCTCTGCGTTACCCTGCAAAGATCACTGCAAACAGAGTTCGAATCTCTGTTCTCCTGTGTTGGATTTATTCAGTTTGCTACAGTTTTCTGTTTTTACCTGAAAACCTGAAACAACCAGGCAGGTATAACTCTTGTTATGGAGAATGTGTAATCAGTGCAAATGCAGCCGTTGATCTTGTCTTAGGTTTTATCATCCCCATTTCCTCCATTATCATTCTGTATATGAGAGTGTTTGTAGTTGCTGTATCTCAGGCTCGTTCCATGCGCTCCCACATTGCAGCTGTCAAACTGCAGCGTTCAGTGACTGTAACTGTGAAGAAATCCGAGCTGAAAGCAGCCAGGACTCTTGGTGTGGTTGTTGCTGTGTTTCTCATGTGTTACTGTCCATATTATGGTGTCTCTCTCTCTGAGTATGAGGTTTTTCTGGGCTCTTCAACTAACCTGTTTATTGTTTTCCTCGTATATTTTAACTCCTGTCTAAACCCTTTGATCTACGCCTTCTTTTACCCCTGGTTTAGAAAATGTGTTAAACTTATTCTTACACTTCAGATTCTGCTGCCTAACTCATGTGAAGCTAATGTGCTGTGGAGATAAACTATTTAGTGTATGAAAAGAGATGTGAACATTAGTGCTGGTATTTTATAGACACACAGCGATGTTATTGCTTTATGTGCAGGTCATGGACACATTGCAGCCAGTTAATCTTTGCAGAAGAATGTTTTCAGTTTCTGTCATGAAAGCATTTGTAATTTACAAATTTCATAGTCAAAAGACCACATGAAACTACTGTCTTTCCTTATGATCATTTTAAAAGTAAACACTAATATTTTAATGTCAATAAAGTTGTAAAATTAGCCAGTTTTCCTTTACATTTGTTTCAAGGTTTTGGCTGTTTGCGTTTTATTTCAGGCAGAGATGATAATCAGACAGAAAAGCAAAAACTAAGGAAGTTGGATCTCCCACAGTAACTTATTTTACATAACCGTTCAAACTACATTTTTCCTAATACCGGACAATGTAATAAATAATTAGATTTAATAAAAATTCAGTTGAAAACAATATGATAAAAAAATACATCTGGTTCACTTGTGTACATTTAAATTTACAGTTTTTAATCAGACACTTCATTCAAAGCAATTTTCAAGTGAGTTAAAAAGCAAATATTTAAGTCAAGGAGACAACTTTTGATGTATAGTGCTGTAGAAACAGCTGCTTCAGGTTCATGTGGTAGAAGTGCAGAGATAGATTTAGATAAGTTCTGTTTTCAGAAGAAAAATGAGAGTGAGACAGCTAAGTGCCCAGAGGTGGTTTGATAGAACCACACGACCTCATTCGTTTGCAGAGATGCTAGACTTGCATGAGGGAGTTCAGGTAGGCTGGTGTTGTGGAGTAGACCATTTGTAACTGAGGGTCATGGCTTTGAACCTGATGCAGCAGCTACAGGAAGTCAGAGAGCTGAAGAGTGGTGTAACGTAACATTTGTGGCTAATCTCAAATCAGACATGCTGCTGCATTTTGGATCATCTGGAGGGGTTTAATAGTGCAGCTGGTAAATCTGTCAAAAAGACTCTGCAGCAGTCAAGACGAGGTATGATCATAACCTGCACTATGAGTTATGTTGTGTAGTCTGAAATGTAGGGTCTGATCTTTGCTTTGTCGAAAAGGGCCAATCTAATAATGTATGGACACAGGAGAGTTGGTCGGTTAAGTATGTCTTAAGTATATTAACTATGATGAATTTACTTTAGAAAATCTGTTAGACACATTGTTACACTACAGATACTACTTCTGCATTCACAGACATTATTGCAGTGGGGAGATTGTTGTTACGTTATAAAGCTTCAAATGATGTGAATAACTCCAGTTCCAGTGTTGTGGTTATTTGCCTCCACTAACCTTTGACATTGTGGTTAACACAACACTGCCAGCCATTCACAAGCTTCTGACTCACTACAGAAATCTCACACCTTATCTTTAAATCCAAGCCAAGTAAATGTTAGCTAGATCCCTTAGTCAGAGCTGAGACCAAATCCTGCCTCTACTCTCTGTTTACCCACATATTTGCCCTCATACACTTCTCACTCACCACTGGAATCGTTCCCACATTCTTGAAAACTGCAGCTGTCAAACCACTGTGGAAAAATCCTTGCCATTATCCCAATAACTACAATAACCTCGGCTCTATCTCCAACTTACTGTTGCTTGACAAAATGCTAGAAAAAATAGTTGCTTTTCAACTTCATTCTCACCTAACCAACACTTCTCTCTATGACCCTTTCCAGTCCGGTTTTCGCCCGCCCCACAGTACAGAAACTGCTGTCCCAGCCAACCCCTGTTGCTACCGATGTGCCCCAGGGCTCTGTCCTTGGGCCCATAATCTTCGTCAACTACCTTCTTGCCCTAGGCAATATCTTTCACAAATACAATATACACTTCCATTGCTACGCTGATGACACCCAACTCTACCTCTTTATTAAGGCAAATTCTACACTCCCTCCCATGTGCCTTATCGATTGCTTGGCTGAAATTAAACTCGATTATGTTAAACTTCCTTGAATTAAACACTGATGAAACTGAACTCCTCTTTGTGGGCACAAAAGGCCACATTTTACAAAGTTCACAGTTTTTCCCTTTTTATCGACAACTTTCCTGTTTTCCACACCCCCCAGGTTAAAAGTCTTGCTGTCATCTGTCATGATTCCAGCCTCATTGCTGCCTGTATTTCCCCCATGCTCTTATTTTGACAACTTCCTGTTTTCTCCTCCCAGTCTCATTACCTTCACTCACCTAAATGATTAAACCTGGTTTTCCCCCCACTATATATACTGACCTGCTCACTTTTCTCCCATCCCAGATAGTCTGTTCTCAACTCTGGTCTCACCCTACATCTGCTTCTCCCATCTAGTGACTGTTGAATTCTCTGATCTACAGTTGTTCTGTTGATAAATAAAGATTGACAACTCAGTCCTGTCCTGTTTATCTCTGGCCATGGGGTCCTTCATCCAGCTTGTGACACTCATCACTTATAGCTACCTGGGGCGGCAGTAGCTCAGGTGGTAGAGCAGTCGCCTATGAACCCCAGGGTGAGTAGTTTGATTCCCGGTTCCTCCTACCTACTTCCTGAGCTGTCCTTGGGCAAAACACTGAAATCTCCTAGTAGCGCTGTCTGGCAGTGGTCCAACGGGATAAATAAAGTATACTTTATTTAAAAAGCGGCCTTGTGGCTCAATGAGTAGATCATTAGCTTGAGATACAGAAGGTTTGGGGTTCAAACCCCGTTACAGACACCAGGTGTGTCCTTGAGCAAGACACTCCACGCTAGCTCCCCGGGCGCTGTATGTAGCTGCCCACTGCTCCCCCCAGGGGGATGGGTTAAATGCAGAGGACCAATTTCATCTGTAACATGTAAATTTGACAAATAAAGGCATTTCTTCTTCTTCTTCTCATTATCATTCCAATCCCACATCACCAGGTCTGCTTACTTTAATTTAAGGAACATAATTCATCTCCATCCCTCCTTCACTTCCCATACGACTTCCATCCTTGTTCAAATTGACTATTGCAACTCACTTCTTCTCAGCCTCGCCATAAAATTGCTGCATAAGCTCAAACTGCTCCAAAACTCAGCTGCTCGCATCATCACCAAAACCACCACATCCATGCACAACACCCCAATGCTAAAACAACTACACTGGCATCCGTTCAAATATAGATTAGACCTTAAAATCCTCTTGTATGCCTTTAATGCTACTCCCAACCGCACCCCACCAAGTCTGTCTGATTTCCTCCACATTGCCGCCTTCTCTCGCTCACTCAGATCTTCTTCCACCATCCACCTCAATGTCCCCCCTGCCTGTCTTAGCACCATGGGGAGCAGCGCTTTCAGCTCCCCTACTCGTTGGAATTCATTACCACAGGACATCCATAACATTGACTCTCATCCTATCATCAAATCCAAACTCAAGTCCTACCTGTTTAAGATTGTCCACTTACTGTCCTCTGCATTTGTGCTTGTATGGTCCATTTTGTCTTGTGTTGATTTATTGTTGATTGTACAGTGTCCTTGAGTGTTCTGAAGGGAGCTTTTAAAGAAATTGTATTGTTGTTATTATTATAATCATTATTATTATTATTTGTTTAAGTTCATTATTTAATAAGTTTATTTTCCTCGGGCCAAAACTCACTAGAGTCCATGAACCCACCTGTTACAGCAAGGAAGAAAAAAAAATAGTCAAGGGGTTGATGATGTAAATGAAGAGGATGACGCACAGAACGAGGGAGGGAGGGGGGAAGTTAGTGTCCAAGATAGAGAGACTGGAAAACAGGCAGGAGGTGAAAGAGGAGGGGAAACAAGAAAGATAAAGAAAACTGGATGATACTGAACTCTGAAGGCTGACAGAGTAAACCAGTGTTTCCTTCTCTCTGTGATGATGGAGACACTGAAAAAAGCTGAACTCTGTTTTCCACAGCTCTTCAACACCTCCTGCAAGAAACACAAACGTCCTCAATCTGAGTCTATGATCATTTACACTGTGCTGTCCTCCATCTCTCTGCTCACTGTGTCTCTCAACCTGCTGGTCATCATCTCCATCTCCCACTTCAGGCACAGAGAAATGTTTTAGCTTTAATAATTTGTTGTTGTGACACATGCTGGTGCTCAAATTAGACTTTTTTATGTAAACTGAGCTTTCAACATCCAAATTTCTTTATTTAGATACAGAATATTGATATTGCATCTGTCACAGTTACTATTTCTAACTCTCAGTGTTTATAATATTCAAACTCATTATTTTCTTCCTCCAGGCAGCTCCACACTCCCACCAACCTCCTCCTTCTCTCTCTGGCTGTCTCAGATTTCCTTGTTGGTCTCATCGTGATGCCGTTTCAGATCCTGTTATTAGAACCCTGCTGGTTTCTTGGTGACCTGGTCTGTGTTCTGTTTAATTTTTCCCCCTTCATCACTGTCTGTGCCTCAGTAGTGAACATGTTGCTGATATCAGTCGACCGTTATGTTGCTATCTGTGACCCTCTGCGTTACCCTGCAAAGATCACTGCAAACAGAGCTAGAATCTCTGTTCTTCTGTGTTGGATTTATTCAGTTTTCTACAGCTTTTTGTTTTTACCTGATAACCTGAAACAACCAGGCAGGTATAACTCTTGTTATGGAGAATGTGTGATAAACATAAATGGAGCTGTCGATCTTGTCTTAGGTTTTATCATCCCCATTTCCTCCATCATCATTCTGTATTCGAGAGTGTTTGTGGTGGCTGTGTCTCAGGCTCGTTCCATGCGCTCCCACATTGCAGCTGTCAAACTGCAGCGTTCAGTGACTGTAACTGTGAAGAAATCCGACCTGAAAGCAGCCAGGACTCTTGGTGTGGTTGTTGCTGTGTTTCTCATGTGTTACTGTCCATCTTACTGTGTCTCTTTTTCTGGGTATGATATTGTAATGGGTTCTTCAGTTAACCTATTTATTGTTTTTCTTGTGTATTTTAACTCCTGTCTAAACCCTTTGATCTATGCCTTCTTTTACCCCTGGTTTAGAAAATGTGTAAAACTTATTCTTACACTTCAGATTCTGCAGCATAACTCCTGTAATTTTAATGTATTGTGGAGAGAAAATGTTCAGTGACTTAAATGAGATGTGTACTCGAGTATATACATATCAAAATGTAGTTTTCTTTGTTACATGTCTGCTGTAAAACAGTAGAAGAAACCACTCCATTTCTTTATAATCATTTAATATGTATACACCAATATTCTAGTGACATAAACCTAGCCATATGTGTCAGGTTGTGTTGCAGTTTGCCTTTTTTCACAGGCAGAGATGAAAATTATCAGGGTCTGCAGATTCCTATTCAATATGTGTTCACTGGGTGTAGACTGGGCGTGAAGACTGCTCGAATTGGTGCTGCTTAATTGGTCCCAACAGGGGACACAGGAACTAACAAACACTATCAAAACAAGCCCAAAACAACACAGTAATGAAAAAAGTAACAAAGTTAGAACAAAGTAACAACACAAAATACAATTAACTTACGCAGGTGACAATACCAAATATCCCATGAACCAGACAAACAAAGTAACAACGGAAAAAGCTGCTGTAACGCAGGAAAAAATACAAAAAAGGCAAAAATACAAACTAAATAAACTAGACTAGATGTACAAAGAATCAATGAAAATCAAAGCTTTAATGTAGACATATTACAAACTAAACACACGCTAACCATACAGACAAAGTAAAAAAATAATAGCTCTGACACAATCAAAATGTAAACCAACAAACTAACTAACAAACCTATCCAAAATACAAAGTACCTACAAAGTAAATGCACAACAGTGAACCAAACACACAGTCTCTCACAATGTCGTCCTACAGCCCTCGGACACCTCACACTACTCAATATCAATGTCACCAAGTGCCACTAAACTACAGCATTGTTCTGCAGAACAAACAGCAGGTGATTCACTGACTCTGGGCAGCAGACCAAGGGATTCTGTGGCTGTTCAGCGACATTCATGTCCTCAACTGACATTCAGGGATAAACATCAGCCAGCTTTGCCTTGTGTCTCAAGAGCACAGGTCTGGCAGAAATATTAACCAGCTTATATTATATTATCATCCTTGCTACCAATACCCATCTGGGAGTAGAACAGGATGACATGGGCTCCATCATCCTAGTGCTGCCTAGAAAAATGGTTGTGTTTTTGGGAATTTTCCCCAGACAAGATGTTCAAGGCAGGTAGCGGGGTTACACCTGAAAGTCATAACTTTATCAGGAGTTTCGTGACCTTTCCAGAGGTTCAGACCTGAGAGCATGACCAGAATAGTTTCTGGGGTCTCTGATTCAGCAGTGGCATAACACCAAACCTTCAATAGCACTCACACAACTTGGATTGATGTTGTACATGTTTTATAAATTTGGTCCCTAACATCAGTTTACTATCCTGACCGTGAATAACCAGTATGGGGACCAACATCTAACAACCATACTCTTCCTTTTCCACATGAGACACACACTTGGGCTCAACTTGAAGTATGCCACATTCAAGACTACATCTCAGACTACATCAGTCAACTATCACTTTTCATTTTAGCCATTTCATTAATTGTGCAGGCAATGGAACCACTGTCTAACATGCCACCAATGTACAGTTTCCTACCCACAATCACAGTAGTGTAGAAAAGGCTTTCACTATTGCTAACCTTATGAATATTTTGCAAAACAACTTCAGATACATGTCATGAGTCTTTTTGCAGATGCAGAATTACCGTCTGCATGGCAGTCATTGTCAAGACCTTTACTGCTGCTCCCCTAATATAGGTCTGTTAGTTTCCCTCAGAATCAGATTGAGAGGAACCATTGACTGGACGATGTAGTTTTGTTTAGCCTGGGGCAAGACATCCAAACAAAGTCTCTGACATGCTTAGCGAAATAGTGGAGAGGCTTGATTCATTACAAACCCTAAAACTTTTCTCTCTGGGTCATATTCCATGATGGATGCTCTGGGATCTTCCAGCTCGTGATGGATGAGGGGCATTGCACTGCTGCATTTTCTCCATCATTCCGTGAAAAATATCAATCTTTTGAGTAAGACATCTCTCTTTCGACAGTTGCAAGCCTGCTACCAGCCCTGCTCCCAGCCTGCTACCAGCCCTGCTATCATCCCTGCTCCCAGCCTGCTACCAGCCCTGCTCCCAGCCTGCTACCAGCCCTGCCCCAGCCAGCTCTCAGGCGTGCTCCAAGCAATCCTCTTCAGCCCTTTTTTCTCCCTCTCTAAATCCTCTGGACTAGGCTCATCTGAACTCTGGCCTTTTTGTGGGGAGTTTACCTTCCATTGAGCAGTGGTTTTCTTTTGTACACTGGTTTCTTGCTTTGTTACTTTGTTT
Organism: Anabas testudineus; assembly: GCF_900324465.2. Classification (NCBI taxonomy): domain Eukaryota; kingdom Metazoa; phylum Chordata; class Actinopteri; order Anabantiformes; family Anabantidae; genus Anabas; species Anabas testudineus. The sequence goes on along the minus strand of NC_046616.1, from coordinate 3,042,240 downwards.
CCTGCCTCACTGGTATTTTTATGTTGTTGATTTGTCTTTGTGTTTTCTGCCTGCTTTTGTAGTGTCTGCCCCCCCTTAGTTCCCTGTTTTGTGTAGTTTTCTGTAAGTAAATCCTGTTTCGGTTCATACCTGCCTCGTCCCTTTACCTTAAACTGTGACACATATATTATATACGTACATTTACATTTAGGCATCAGGTACTTTTTTGCAAAAAAACTTACAAGTGACAGGAAGGCTATATCTAAGTCAAGTAGACAAACTTTAAAGTGAAGTGCTCTAAAAAGAGATGCTTCAGTGTCATGTGTTATGAGCTTTACACCGCCTGTAAAGAAGCATGTAGCTTAGAAATTCCGTTTAGCACATTGTTACACTACAGATACTACTTCTGCATTCACACACTTTATTGCAGTGGAGAGATTTTTGTTGTGCTAAAAAGCTTCAAGTGATGTGAGTAACCAGTTCCACAAGTGAACTAGGAGTAATATCATTGGGTTGTTTGCCTCCACTAACCAGTGACACTGTAGTTTACACAAGTTTGTCCAAATTCAGGATCTAATAGGTTAATGAATGAATTTGAGGAACATGTGGTCACAATGATCTTTGACCTCTGGCTACCAACATGTACCCAGTTCATCAAAAGCCCAAGTTGACATTTGTGCTAAATTTGAACAAGCAATACTTGAAAAAAGTTGTTGAACTCTGACGGTTTATTATATTTTCCAGAGCCAAAACTCACTAGAGTCCATGAACAAAACAAATCAAAACCAAACCCACCTGTTACAGCAAAGAAGAAAAAAACTAGTCAAGGGGTTGATGATGTAAATGAAGAGGATGACGCACAGGGAGGTAGGGAAGTTGGTGTCCAAGATAGAGAGACTGGAAAACAGGCAGGAGGTGAAAGAGGAGGGGAAACAAGAAAGAGAAAACTGGATGACGCTGAACTCTGAAGGCTGACAGAGTAAACCAGTGTTTCCTTCTCTCTGATGATGGAGACACTGAATAAAGCCAAGCTCTGTTTTCCACAGCTCTTCAACACCTCCTGCAAGAAACACAAACGTCCTCAATCTGAGTCTATGATCATTTACACTGTGCTGTCCTCCATCTCTCTGCTCACTGTGGTTCTCAACCTGCTGGTCATCATCTCCATCTCCCACTTCAGGCACAGAAACATGTTTAACTTTATTAATTTATTGTTGTGATACATGCTGGTGCTATAATAAGACTTGTTTTAAATAAACAGAGCTTTCAACATCCTAATTTATTATGTAGATACAGTATAATGTACTTTCATGTGTCACAGCTGCTTTTATAAAGTTACTATATCTAACTCTCAGTGTTCATAATATTCACTGTGATGATTTTCTCTCCCTCCAGGCAGCTCCACACTCCCACCAACCTCCTCCTTCTCTCTCTGGCTGTCTCAGACTTTCTTGTGGGCCTCATCGTGATGCCATTTCAAATTCTGTTATTAGAACCCTGCTGGTTTCTTGGTGACCTGGTCTGTGTTCTGCTTAATTTTCCCCTGTTCATCACTGTCTACGCCTCAATAGTAAACATGGTGCTGATATCAGTCGACCGTTATGTTGCTATCTGTGACCCTCTGCATTACCCTGCAAAGATCACAGCAAAGACTATTAGAATCTCTGTTCTCCTGTGTTGGATTTATTCAGTTTTCTACAGTTTTCTGTTTTTATTTGAAAACCTGAAACAACCAGGCAGGTATAACTCCTGCTATGGAGAATGTGTGATTAATATAAATGGAGCTGTTGACCTTGTCTTTGGTTTTATCATCCCCATTTCCTCCATCATCATTCTGTATTCGAGAGTGTTTGTGGTGGCTGTGTCTCAGGCTCGTTCCATGCGCTCCCACATTGCAGCTGTCAAACTGCAGCGTTCAGTGACTGTAACTGTGAAGAAATCAGAGCTGAAAGCAGCCAGGACTCTTGGTGTGGTTGTGGCTGTGTTTCTCATGTGTTACTGTCCATATTATGGAATATCTCTCTCTAAGTATGAGGTTTTTCTGGGCTCTTCAACTAACCTGTTTATTGTTTTCCTGATATATTTTAACTCCTGTCTAAACCCTTTGATCTACGCCTTCTTTTACCCCTGGTTTAGAAAATGTGTTAAACTTATTCTTACGTTTCAGATTTTGCTGCCTAACTCTTGTGAAGTTAATGTGCTGTAAAGAGAAACTGTTCAGTGACTGAAAAGAGATATGAACATGAGTGCTGGTATTTTATAGACACACAGTGATGTTATTTCATTATATGTAGATCATGGACACATTGCAGCCAGTTAATCTTTTACAGAAGAATTTTTTCAGTTTCATGAAAACATTGGAAATTTTCAAATTTCAACATTTAGTTTTTTCTCTGTTATAGTCAAAAGCCGAGAAGAAACTAATGTCTTTCTTTATGATCATTTTAAAAGTAAACACCAATATTTTAATGTCAATAAAGTTGTAAAATTAGCCAGTTTTGTTTTACATTTGTGTCAAGTTTTTGGCTGTTTGCGTTTTATTTCAGGCAGAGGTGAAAAGCAGAGAGAAAAGTAAAAAATAAAGAAGTTGGATTTCCAACAGTAACTTATTTTACATAACCGGTCAAACTACATTTTTCCTAATACCAGACAATGCAAGAAATAATTGGATGCGATAAACACAAAAAAAAAAAAAAAAAATACATCCGGTTCAGTTATGTACATTTAAATTTACAGTTTTTAATCAGACATTTCATCCAAAGCAATTTTCAAGTGAGGTAAAAAGCAAATATTTAAGTCAAGGAGACAAGTTTGATGTATAGTGCTGTAGAAACAGCTGCTTCAGGTTCATGTGGTAGAAGTGCAGAGAAAGATTCAGATCATTTCTGTTTTCAGCAAAAATAAAATTAAGAAAAATGAAAGTGACACAGCTGAGTGTCCAGAGGTGGTTCTATAGAACCACAAGAGCTCATTCACTGGCAGAGAAGCTAGACCTGGATGAGGGAGTTCAGGTAGGCCGGTGTTGTAGAGTAGACCTCTATGTAACTGAGGGTCAGGGCTTTGAACCCGATGCAAAAGCTACAGGATGTCGGAGGGGTGAAGAGTTGTGGAACGTGGCTAATCTACAATCAGACATGCTGCTGCATTTAGGATCATTTGGAGAGGTTTAATAGTGCAGCTGGTAAATCTGTCAAAAAGACTCTGCAGCAGTTAAGATAATGTATGACTGGAAGGTTCACTATGAGTTGTTTTGTATAATCTGAAAGGTAGGATCTGATCTTTGCTTTGTTGAAAAGGGCCGATCTAATGATGTATAGACAGAGAAGATGTGGTCGGCTAAGGTCAGTTGATCATCAAGGATAACTCAGGTTTCTGGAAGACTTGTGTTCTTATACTTCAGTGCAGGATACAATGTAATATGGACATATGAAACTATAGTGTTATTAGAAATCATCAAAAGTGATTGATCTGAAGAAGGAAGCATTTAGTTTAGAGGATCTGTTATACACATTGTTACCTTGCCATTGTCCCAATAACTACAATAACCTCGGCTCTATCTGCAACTTACCATTGCTTGCCAAAATGCTAGAAAAATTACAGTACAGAAAATGCTCTCCCTGCCAATCCCTGTTGCTACCGGTGTTCCCCAGGGCTCTGTGCTTGGGCCCATAATCTTCATCATCTACCTTCTTCCCTTAGGCAATATCTTTCACAAATACAATGTACACTTCCATTGCTACGCTGATGACGCCCAACTCTACCTCTATATTAAGTCAAATTCTACACTCCCCTCCATCTCCCTTATCGACTGCTTGGCTGAAATTAAACTCAACTTAATTTGAATTAAAAAGTGATAAAACTAAACTCCTCCTTGTGGGCACAAAATCCTCACTTTCCAAAGTTGACAATTTTACCCTGTATATCGACAGTTTTCCTGTTTCCCCCACAACCCAGGTTGAGACTCTTGGTGTCATCCTTGTTACCTCGTTATCACTCCAATCCAGCATCAACAATATCACCAGGTCTGCTTACTTTAATTTACAGAACATAAATCCTCTCCGTCCCTCCTTCACCTCCCACACGACTTCCATCCTTGTTCATAGCCTTGTCATCTTTCAAATTGACTATTACGACTCACTTCTCCACAGCCTCTCCAAAACATTGCTTCATAAGCTCCAACTGTTTTAAACTCAGCCGCTATCATCATCACCAAAACCACCACATCCATACACAACACCTCTATTCTACAACGTCATTGCCTTCCGTTTAAATACAGATTAGACCTTAAAATCCTCTTGTATGCCTTTAAGGCTACTCCCAACTGCGCCCATCCAAGTCTGTCCGATTTCCTCCACATTGCCGCCTTCTCTCGCTCACACAGATCTTCTTCCACCATCCACCTCAATGTCCCCCCTGCCTGTCTTAGCACCATGGGGAGCAGCGCTTTCAGCTCCCCTACTCGTTGGTATTCATTACCACAGGACATTCGTAACATTGACTCTCATCCTATCATCAAATCCAAACTCAAACTCTTGCCCACCTACTGTCCTCTGCATTTGTGCTTGTATGGTCCGTTTTGTCTTGTGTTGATTTATTGTTGATTGTACAGTGTCCTTGAGTGTTCTGAAGAAAGCTTTAAAAGAAATTGTATTATTATTATTATTATTATTATTATTATTATTATTAGTTTTAAAGTTTATGTTCCCAGGGCTAAAACTCACTAGAGTCCATGAACCAAAACAAAACCAAACCCACCTTTTACAGCAAAGAAGAAAAAAAACTAGTCAAGGGGTTGATGATGTACATGAAGACGATGACATGAAGAAGGAGGGAGGGAGGACGTTAGTGTCAAGAGAGACTGGAAAACAGGCAGGAGGTGAAAGAGGAGGGGAAACAAGAGAGACAGAGAAAACTGGATGACGCTGAACTCTGAAGGCTGACAGAGTAAACCAGTGTTTCCTTCTCTCTGTGACGATGGAGACACTGAATAAAGCTGAACTCTGTTTTCCACAGCTCTTCAACACCTCCTGCAAGAAACACAAACGTCCTCAATCTGAGTCTATGATCATTTACACTGTGCTGTCCTCCATCTCTCTGCTCACTGTGTCTCTCAACCTGCTGGTCATCATCTCCATCTCCCACTTCAGGCACAGATCCATGTCTTGGCTTTAATCATTTTTTGTGGTGATGATGTCCTTGAAATAAGTGACTTCTCAGAAATTACATGCTATTGCTTGGATAACACTTTTCTCATAAACAGAGGTTTCAACCTCATAATTTCTAATTTACATACAATATAATGTAATTTCATCTGTCACAGCTGGTTTTATAAAGTTCATGTTTCTAACTCTCAGTGTTTATAATTAATTAACTTTCCTCTCTTCATCACTGTTTGTGCCTCAGTAGTAAACATGGTGCTGATATCAGTCGATCGTTATGTTGCTATCTGTGACCCTCTGCATTACCCTGCAAAGATCACAGCAAACAGAGTTAGAATCTCTGTTGTCCTGTGTTGGATATATTCAGTTTTCTACAGTTTTCTGTTTTTATTCGATAACCTGGAACAACTAGACAACAACAACTAACTACTGTTTAAATCCTACGCCTTCTTTTATCCCTGGTTTAGAAAATCTGTTAAACTTATTCTTACAATTAAAATTCTGCTGCCTAATTCAAGTGACTTTAATGCACTGTAGAGAGATAACAACAGAGTGAAAAAGGAGAGATAAAAAAAGCGTTTAGAAAGTTTCCACAGTAACGATATGTCTCCTGGGCCAGACAATATAATTAATAATTGACAATAACTACAAGTAATAATTAAAATTGAAAATAACATGTTGAAAAAATAATTGTTCTCTTTCATTAAATAAAAGAAAAATTATCAAATAACTAAATTTTGCAGAAATTATGCATTAAAAAATGACATACATTGTATTTGAGTTGTGGTTCAACATAAGTCTTTTAAAAAACAAACTAAAGTAACTGGTCAAGATAGAAATGATTGGACCCCTAGAAAAGTTGTTAAATAATTTAACCACAGTGTCGCTGTGTCCCTGTAATAAGCTTCACAGGTTTCTTCACACTTGTAAATCAGTCAGTCTGTTTATATAAAGGGTGAAAAGTGGTCACTGTGCTGTTTATTGTGTGTACCACACTAAGACAAACATGTTAAATGTAAAGGCTTTAAGACCATCTCCGAGCAGCTTGATGTTCCTGTGACTACAGGTGCACATATTACTGAGAAGGTTTGGATGACAGCCAACAGGGAATTCAAATGGTAACTAAAGAACCCCGAACATCATATACTTGCTGTGAATCTATATATTTTGACCCAATTTCATTTATCTATTTTACATATTCTGTATTTATATTGAGCTTTTCTGTATTGATGTTATTGTGTATTTATGTTGGTGTTGGATCTTTCTTGGTTGTGGTTCCTTTCCGTTCTGTCTTTTTTGAGAACAATGGTAATGAGGCAAAATAATTTCCCTCTGGGATTAATACATTTTTTTGAATCTTGAATCTTCCATTGATTATAGGTTAAATCCAAGGTCAAAGTACAACAGAGTCAGATCACACCATCAGTCAAAGTCGAGGCAATATAATTAGCATATTGACAAACTACAAAGCTTCTGGGAGAAGGTTCTTGGTCAGATAAGATGGAACTTTTTGTCAAGTTACATCAGCTCTATGTTCACAGACATAAGGAATAAGGAATACAAAGAAAGGAACTCTGCACCTTCTCTGGTACATGGTTTCTTAATTGTGTGCAGGCATTCTGGAGCAAAATGTGTTGCCTAGTGTCAGAAAGTTTGGTCTTTGTCACAGGTCATAGTCCTTCAACAGGATAATAAAGTTAGTTAGTTAGGTTAGTTACAGAAATCGCTTGCTTCCAGTGATCAAAGGGTTCAAAAGGTTGTGCAACTATAATGGCACATATATGGATGACATCTCTCAGTCCAGCTACTGGCTATCAGTTTATTAACCAGCCTGTCAAGTCTGACAAATCTAGACCTGATCTGGTTTGGTGTGCCTGAAATATCTAGATGTAAAGCATGTGTTTTGTTGTTTGACTGTGTCACACAGCCAAGCACAGTGCCTGAAGGGGGGCAGCCCGTAGTCTAATGGGCTGTGCAGTTATACATAAAGATCAGGGTCTGCATTTACCATGGCCAGTCAGCTTTTGCTTCAGGTGATAATACACGGATCATGCTACCCGAGGTCTGATTAAAGCTCTCCACTACCCCCGTTTCCCATCAGATGGTAGGAGATTTTCTGACTCCGGAGACCTGAAAAAGCTCATATATCAGCTGACTCTCAAAATTGGCACCCTGGTCACTGTGAATACTCTCCAAAAATCCAACAAGTACCAATCCCACATGAACAGTCTTTCGTCTGATAGGTGTAAACTTTTATCTTTGCCACAGTCAAGATGGTGCCCTCTGACACCTCACACTACTCAATATCAATGTCACCAAGTGCCACTAAACTACACTAATCTTCTGCAGAATAAACAGCAGGTGATTCACTGACTGTGGGCAGCAGACCAAGGGATTCGGTGGCTGTTCAGCAACATTTATGTCCTCCACAGACATGCATGGGTAAACATCTGCCAGCTTTGAACTGTGTCTCAAGAGCACAGTTCTGGCAGAAATATTAACCAGCTTTACTGGAACTCCCCCACATTCAATTCAATTATTTGTATAGCACTTTTTACAATTGACATAGTCACAAAGCAGCTTTACACAAGCACATCTCTTCTTATCAATATTCTCCTTGCTACCAAACCAGGAGTAGAACAGGATGACACGGGCTCTGTCATCTTAGTGCTGCCTAGAAAAATGGCTGTGTTTTGGGGGAGTTTTCCCCAGACAAGATATAGAAGGCAGTGCAGAGTTTTTCAGTTTATCCATATGTACATGGAAAGGACTGTTCTGTCCATGTACATATTGTTTTCCTCCTCTCTTCCTCAGGCCCCACCCACAAGCCACTTCTCTCCCTCTTCTCTTAGCAATATTTGCACATTGGCTTTGCCTGTGTCCCCCTCTCCCTACAAAAACTCTCCTCAGTCATCACCCCTCTGTCAGATTGTCATTCTCTTGCCTGCTAATTGCCTGCTACTGAACCTGCTCCCAGCCTGCTATCAGCCCTGCTCCTGCTATCAGTCGTGCTCCTAGCCATCCTCCTCAGCCCTGTTTTCTCCCTCTCTGAATCATCTGGACTAAGCTCCTCTGAACTCTGGACATTTTGTAAGTAGCCTGCTGCCATTGAGCAGTGGTTTTCTTTTGTACTTTGGTTTCTTGCTTTGTTACTTTGTTTCCTGCCTCACTGGTAGTTTTATGTTGTTAATTTGTCTTCATGTTTTCTGCCTGCTTTTGTAGTGTCTGCCCCCCTTAGCTCCCTGTTTTGTGTAGTTTTCTGTAAATAAATCCTGTTTCAGTTTATACCTGCCTCATCCCTTCCTTTGTCAAAAGACTTAAATACCATCCTGACTGTGGTAAATCAGTCGGCCTCATCTTGGCTGACGAAGGTGGTCTGGGTTGAATATCCCTACGTCTTCAGACACTGGGTTGACTCCATTCCAGGTGGTTTATACATACCAGTCTCCGCTATTTGATGTTCAGGAGAAGGTATCATTGGTTCCAGCTACATGGGAACCGGTGACGAGCTGTCACATGGCTTGGAGGAGTGCCTGCACCACCCTCATTGGACAAAAAACTGTGACGTAGACCGGCTCCAGCCTACAGACTCGGCCAATGGGTGTGGCTCTCCTCCAAGGACATTCCATGGCGGGTGGAGAATTGTAAGTTGGCTCCTACATTCATTGGCCCTTTCACCAACACCAAAGTAATCAACCCGGTGACAGTCCGTCTGTGCCTGCAGACCCCTTTGGATCCTCCCGACCTTTCATGTTTTCCGGGTAAAGCCCAAAGTCGTCCGTCCACTGTTGTTTGACTGTTGCACATAACCAAGCAAAGTGCCTGAAAGCAACATCTGAAGGTTAATCAGCAGCCGATACACCCACAGCTTCAGAATTACAAGTCACAGATTGACCTGCCACAAGGTCCTTGGGCCAAGGTCAAGCTTGCTAGGGTTCAGAGACTACATTTGTCTTGCCAGTAGCATTCAATTTCAATTCAATTCAATTCAGTTTTATTTGTATAGCGCCAATTCACAACAGAAGTTATCTTAATGCACTTTACAGTACAAGGTTTAGGCATTACAGACCACGGATACCTGCAGAAAAGTACAGAGAGAGGGAGACAGAGAGGAGGAAACACAACTACAGGAGAGAGAAGACACAAAGTTAATGACATGAAATGGTAGAATTTGAATGGATAGAGGAGAAAGGAGAGAAGCTCAGTTTATCAGTAAATGGTCTGCACTTATATAGCGCTTTTCTACCTATCTGGTACTCAAAGCACTTTACACTGCGCCTCATTCACCCATTCACACACACCGATGGCAGAGCTGCTATGCAGGTGACCTGACTCACCGGGGGCAACTAGGGGTTCAGCATCTTGCCCAAGGACACTTTGGCTTGTGATGTGGCAGCCGGGAATCGAACCACCAATCAGTCAACTGCTCAACCTTTTGAGCCACAGCCACCCCAAAGAGTTCCCCCAGCAGACTAAGCTATGTCAGCAGAACTAAGAGATGGTTCAGAGTCACCTGATCCATCTCTAACTATAAGGTTTATAAAAATGGAAAGTTTTAAGTCTAGTCTTAAATGTAGAGAGGGTGTCTGCCTCCAAAACCTGAACTGGGAGCTGGTTCCACAGGAGAGGGGCTTGATAGCTAAAGGCTCTGCCTCCCATTGTACATTTGGAAACTCTAGGAACCAAAAGTAAACCTGCAGTCTGAGAATGGAGAGTTCTGCTTGGAAGATATGGAACTATGAGTTCTTTAAGATAAGATGAAGCCTGATTATTAAATGATTTATAAGTGAGGAGAAAAAATTTAAAATTCAATTCTGGATTTTACAGGGAGCCAATGGAGAGAAGCTAACGTTGCATGCATTCTAGACTGACTTGGCACAGCCAACTGTGCAAACCATTCTATATTTTTTTCTATTACATTCCACAGGCTCCAGATCTAGCCCTTAGTCTTATGGGCTGCAGTTGTACATAAACGTCAGGCTCTGCTCCACCTGCTGCACAGCCGCCTTCGCTCAAGCTACGTCAGCTGCTCCAGTTCCGGTTGCGGCCACTTCCACTGTCTTGGCTCTTGTCATTGCCATGACTCCAGTTCCAGTTCCTGTCACTGTAGCCTCCCCTGTTCCAGTCACGCCTCAAGTTCCTTTCACCGTAGCCGCCCTGGCTCCGGTTCCTGTCATGGCTCCAGTGCCGGTCAGAGCAATTGCTTCGGCTACTGCCCTCGATCCAGCTGCTGCAGCCATCCTGTCCTCGCTCCTGGTCACGTATACTCTACACCCTCCATGACTCCATTTTCTTTGTACGTCTGTCAATTAGTCAGTCAAGTCATGTCTGTTTGCTGGATAACCTTTGACTCTTCCTTTGTTTTCCCGTTTTTAAGTTTGCATTTCTTTTTGCCTGCCATTTGCAGTGCCTTTTAGTTGATAATTTCTGTTGTTTGGTTTGTATGTTTGTTAACGTTTTCCCGCTTTTTCATGGTTTGCCTTTTTCACACCAGACAAAACTAACCACACCAAGAGGGAAAACAAACTTCAGTCCAACTAAATCGTTTAGGTGTTAAGCAACCTTAGAAGGCACTAACAAGGCTATGTGCAGCAACATAGATCTCAGTGGAAACGAATAACATTTTGAATCAGGAATGTAAATTTTTACTTTTAACCATGATAAAACAAAAAATAAGTTAAGGAGACCATCATGGTTGGTCAGTTTCATTAGTTTATTTTTATTTATGTTCTATTGAAGCAAAACTTAAAAGCAATGTCTAATTTCTGAGTCTGCATTCACATACTCCCAGGACCAAAACTCACTAGAGTCCATGGACCAAACAAAACAAAACAAAACCAAACCCACCTGTTACAGCAGGAAGAAAAAAAAAAAAAGACTAGTCAAGGGGTTGATGATGTAAATGAAGAGGATGATGTACAGAACGAGGGAGAAAGGTGGGACGTTAGTGTCCAAGAGAGAGATTGGAAAACAGGCAAAAGGTGAAAGAGGAGGGGAAACGAGACAAAAAAAAAACCTGCATGACACTGAACTCTGAAGGCTGACAGAGTAAACCAGTGTTTCCTTCTCTCTCTGTGCTGATGGAGACATTGAAAAAAGCTGAGCTCTGTTTTCCACAGCTCTTCAACACCTCCTGCAAGAAACACAAACGTCCTCAATCTGAGTCTATGATCATTTACACTCTGCTGTCCTCCATCTCTCTGCTCACTGTGTCTCTCAACCTGCTGGTCATCATCTCCATCTCCCACTTCAGGCACAGATACATGTTTAACTCAATAAATTTTAATGTTGTGATACATGCTGGTGCTTTGATAATACTTTTTAATATAAACAGCGCTTTCAACTAATTTATTATTTAGATACAGTATGATGTAATTTCATTTGTCACAGCTGGTTTTATAAAGTTACTATTTCTAACTCTCAGTGTTTATAAAATTCAAACTCATTATTTTCTTCCTCCAGGCAGCTCCACACTCCCACCAACCTCCTCCTTCTCTCTCTGGCTGTCTCAGACTTCCTTGTTGGTCTCATCGTGATGCCGTTTCAAATCCTGTTATTAGAACCCTGCTGGTTTCTTGGTGACCTGGTCTGTGTTCTGTATCATTTAATAACCTTCATCACTGTCTGTGCCTCAGTAGTAAACATGTTGCTGATTTCAGTCGATCGTTATGTTGCTATCTGTGACCCTCTGCGTTACTCTGCAAAGATCACTGCAAAGACTGTCAGAATCTGTGTTCTCCTGTGTTGGATTTATTCTGTTTTCTACAGTTGTCTGTTTTTACCTGACAACCTGAAACAACCAGGCAAATATAACTCCTGCTATGGAGAATGTGTAATCAGTGTAAATGTAGCTCTCGACATTGTCTTTGGTTTTCTCATCCCCATTTCATCCATCATCATTCTGTATATGAGAGTGTTTGTGGTTGCTGTGTCTCAGGCTCGTTCCATGCGCTCCCACATTGCAGCTGTCAAACTGCAGCGTTCAAAGACTGTAACTGTGAAGAAATCAGAGCTGAAAGCAGCCAGGACTCTTGGTGTGGTTGTTGCTGTGTTTCTCATGTGTTACTGTCCATCATACTGTGTTTCTTTTTCTGGGTATGATATCGTAATGGGTTCTTCAGTTAACCTCTTCATTTTTTTTCTAGTATATTTTAACTCCTGTCTAAATCCTGTGATCTACGCCTTCTTTTACCCCTGGTTTAGAAAATGTGTTAGACTTCTTCTCACACTTCATATTCTGCTGCCTAACTCCTGTGAAGTTAATGTGCTGTAAAGAGAAACTGATCATTGACTGAAAAGAGATATGACCATAAGTACTGACATTTTATAGATACACAGTGATGTTACTTCTTTCAAGTCAGATCTGCCCTCTAGTTAGTCTTTGTAGAAAAATCCAGTTCCTGCAATAAAAACCTTTTAAATATACAAAGTTCAATACGTCCGTAATAATCAAAACACCAGAAGAAACTACTCACTTTCTTTATATTATTATAAATTTATACATCAATATTCTAATGTCAATAGAGTCGTTGTCTAAGCCAGTTTTATTTTCAACATCTGTGTCAAGTTTTTTGCAGTTTGCCTTTTATTAGGGGCAGAGGTGAAAAGCAGAGATAAAAGATAAGAGTAAGGAAGTAGAATTTTGCCCAGTGTACTGTATGTACAAACTGTTTCCTAGTCACAGACAATTTTTGGTACCCTTTCCTAAGAAAAAAAAACCCACAAGGTCATTGAAATAACTTAAAAATTACAAAAATACAAAACATTAACTAATAATATTCATAGAAGATGGTACCCCTAGAAAAGATGTCAAATAATTTGACCACAGGGACATGTTCCACTGAAGTGTGTTTAAATAGCTTCACAGGTTTCTTCACACTTGCAGTCAGTCGATCTGTCTATTTAAATGTGATACTGTGCTGTCTGGTATGATGGTGTGAACCACATTTAACATGAACCACAGAAAACTTAAGAAAGAGTTTTCTAAAAAACTAAAAATGATAAAAATGATAGACAAACGTGTCAAAGGTAAAGGGTGTAAGACCATCTCCAAGCAGCTTAATGTTCCTTTGACTACAGTTGCACATCACAATGGGACTATAGCCAACAGAAAATACAAATGGTAAAGAAAGAACCCAGAACAACTTCCATAGATTAGAGGTTAAATCCAAGGTCAAGGTACATTAGAGTCAGATCACACCATCAGTCACTGTTTAAGCCAAAGTAGATGCAATAGAAGATGACTGAAGAGGACTCCACTGATGAAAGCAAATCCTAATAAAAAAATTAATAAATAGGAAACACATATTGACAAACCACAAAGCTTCTGGAAGAATGTCCTGTGGAATACTTTACCAACTGTGAAACATGGAGGAGGTTTGGTTATGTTCTGGGACTGCTTTGCTGCATCTGGTACTGGGTTTCTTAAATTTGTGCAGAGTACATGAAATATCAAAGCATTCTGGAGCAAAATGTGCTGCCCAGTGTCAGAAAGTTTGGTCTTTGTCAAAGGTCGTAGTCCTCCAACATACTAAATACTCCATACTAAATCAAAAGACACATAAAAACACCCAATAAAGGCAAAGAACAAATCACTGGATGAAACTAGAGTAGCTTGGTATAAATCACATTGAACATCTGTGGAAAGAGCTAAAACATGTAATCTAAAGAAGCCACCTTTCAAACCTGGGCAGCTGGAGCAGTTTGCATGTGAGGAGTGAATCAAAATACCTGTCGACAGGTGCAAAAGTCTCATTGAGAGTTGAGAACTGCTTGTTTCCAGTGGTTGATTCATAATTGTGTGAAACAAAATATTAAGTTAAGGTGACCCTCACTTTTGCCTCTCCTGAACCACAACTTAAAAGTAATGTCTGATTTTTATGAGTCAATTGTTGGTAAATTTTTATGTATTACTTTTGTCAGTTTCAAGATATTTTAGTGACCTTTGTGACATTTTCTTTCTTTAACAGAAGAGTGTAAACTATGTATTAATTATGTACATTTAGAATTAGTTATCATTTATTTTTATTCAAAGGGACTTTGAAAAAAACTCCAGTTGCTCAGTTGAACTAGAAGTACTGTGTTGTGGTTGTTTGCCTCCACTAACCTTTGATATTGTAATCTGGAAGTTGAGTCATGGCAACTGGACTTCCTTCTTGTTAGGTTGAATCATTTGACCACTAATCAAGTAGCTTCTTGGTTGGAGTCCACACATTTGTACTCCAGGTTTGGTTTCACGCCACCCCTTGGCCTGAATAGGACCGCATCCACTATATTGCTCATTCTGTGTTTTGGACTCCGGTCTTTGGGGTGGACGAGTTTCTTCCTGAGAGTGTTGGTGGGTTTAAAGTAGACGGGTATGCTGTGCTGTGTGAAACCCCAGCCATGTAAGGGTTTTGGGGTTGGACCTGGGACTCCATCTGTTCCATTGTTTTTTGTTTTTTTTTGTCTGGAACAGGATTCTGCCTTAATAGGCCAAGACCCACTTGGGGTATCCACAGGTCTTTAGAGCTGTCTTGAGATGCCTGTCTTCTTTCATTTGCGCTTCTGTGGAGGTTGTTTTGTTCTCCATGGTTCAAGGTCCTGGTGAGTCTTAGTTTTTGTGTTGTAGTGGGCGATATGTGTCAAACAAAGCTACTGGTCAGTGTAGGAGGGTTTCCTGTAAACCTCTAATTCCAGTCTGCGAACTGTTCCAATGATGACTGCAAAGTGGTCTACAACACCAGAAAAATTAGGTCCACCAGGTTGGACACACTTAACAACCCATTTTATGTGTTGTAAGTGGTTTGTAGAGGTGTGACTATTACATCCTTCATGTCCCCCCTTCCGTTGTTTCACATAATGAGCCTGTTCAAGCCAAGGGGTGGAGTGAAAGGAAACCTCAAGTACAAATTTGTGGGCTCCAACCAACCATCTTCATTCTAAAGAAGCTACTTGGATGAGTAGCGGAATATTTCAACCTAACAAGAAAGAAGTCCAGCTGCCGTGACTCAACCTCCAGATAACTTTACCTGGATGACTGAAAATCTTCACCGTCATACCTGTGACATTGTAGTTTACACAAGTTTTTCCAGATCCAGGATCTGATAAGTTTCTGCTTCAGTCCAAACAGATGTTTGTGGGAGATGTAAGAAATTCCTCTCCTTTTTTTCCTGAGATATAGAGTTGATGAGCATGAACTGTTACGACTTCTGCCTCGGTTCAGTTGGTTTTCTTTCTGTGTACTTTCTGTTCTCACCTGGTCTCACTCTGTGGCTCGGCTCTCCAGCCACTTCCTGATGCACATATTTGAACCACCTCAGCTCTAATTATGGATCAGCTTCTTCTATTTTTGAGAGTCGGTTGAAATGAAATATTTTTGTTTTTTAGACATGTCTCCTGTTTGTCAGTTTGTAATAGAAAAGTATAGAGGTTGTATGATCTTTCACCACCATTTCAGCCTTCAACGTAAATTAATATTTGTCCCTTTTTGTACAGGGTATTGTTGAGAAATCACATTCAGAATTGGATGAATGTGAGGTGACAATGACCTTTGACCTCTGCCCACAACATCTACCCAGTTCATCACTGAGTCCAAGTTGACATTTGTGTTGAATTTGAACAAGCACAACTTGAAAAAATTAATTACACTCTGACGGTTTATTATATTTTCCCAGAGCCAAAACTCACGAGAGTCCATGAACCAAAACAAAACCAAAACCCACCTGTTACAGCAAAGAAGAAAAAAACAGTCAAGGGGTTGATGATGTAAATGAAGAGGATGACGCACAGAACGAGGGAGGGAGGGGGGAAGTTAGAGTCCAAGAGAGAGAGACTGGAAAACAGGCAGGAGGTGAAAGAGGAGGGGAAACAACAGAGATAAAGAAAACTGGATGACACTGAACTCTGAAGGCTGACAGAGTAAACCAGTGTTTCCTTCTCTCTGATGATGGAGACACTGAAAAAAGCTGAACTCTGTTTTCCACAGCTCTTCAACACCTCCTGCAAGAAACACAAACGTCCTCAATCTGAGTCTATGATCATTTACACTGTGCTGTCCTCCATCTCTCTGCTCACTGTGTCTCTCAACCTGCTGGTCATCATCTCCATCTCCCACTTCAGGCACAGATACATGTTTTAGCTTTAATATTTTGTTGTGTGATACATGCTAGTGCTGTAATAAGACTTTTTTATTTATAAACTGAGCTTGCAATCCAAATTTTACCAGTGACCATTTTTCTCCCCCTCCAGGCAGCTTCACACTCCCACCAACCTCCTCCTTCTCTCTCTGGCTGTCTCAGACTTCCTTGTTGGTCTCATTGTGATGCCGTTTCAGATCCTGTTATTAGAACCCTGCTGGTTTCTTGGTGACCTGGTCTGTGTTCTGTTTAATTTTTCCCCCTTCATCACTGTCTGTGCCTCAGTAGTAAACATGGTGCTGATATCAGTCGATCGTTATGTTGCTATCTGTGACCCTCTGCGTTACTCTGCAAAGATCACTGCAAACAGAGTTCAAATCTCTGTTCTCCTGTGTTGGGTTTATTCTGTTTTCTACAGTTTTATGATTTTATTTGATAACCTGAAACAACCAGGCAGGTATAACTCCTGCTATGGAGAATGTGTAATTAATATAAATGGAGCTGTTGACATTGTGATGTTCTTTATCATCCCCATTTCCTCCATCATCATTCTGTATATGAGAGTGTTTGTAGTTGCTGTGTCTCAGGCTCGTTCCATGCACTCCCACATTGCAGCTGTCAAACTGCAGCGTTCAGTGACTGTAACTGTGAAGAAATCAGAGCTGAAAGCAGCCAGGACTCTTGGTGTGGTTGTTGCTGTGTTTCTCATCTGTTACTGTCCATGTTATTGTGTTTCCTTCTCTGGTTATGAGGTTTTTCTGGACTCGTCAACTAACCTCTTTTTTGTTTTCATTCTATATTTTAACTCTTGTCTAAATCCTGTGATCTACGCCTTCTTTTACCCCTGGTTTCGAAAATGTGTTAAACTTATTCTCACCCTTCAGATTCTGCTGCCTTACTCCTGTGAAGTTAATGTGCTGTAAAGAGAAACTGTTCAGTGACTGAAAAGAGATGTGAACAAGAGTACTGACATTTTATAGATACACAGTGATGTTATTTTGTGATCTTGTTTATTTTTGTGCATGTGACAGGTCAGGTCTGTCCTCCAGTTGATCTCTGTCGAAGAATCTCTGAGTTTCTGCCATAAAATGTTTTTTAATACACAAGCTTCAACATTTTGTTTCCTCTGTGTCATAATCAAAACACCAGAAGAAACTACCCCCTTTCTATATGATCATTTTAAATGCATGCATCAATATACTAGTGTCAATAAAGTTGTGAACTTTACTGTAAGCCAGTTTTATTTTTTTCAACATTTCTTTCAGCGGTTTGCCTTTTATTACAGGCAGAAATAAAAAAAAAAAAAAAGAGTAAGGAAGTTGAATTCTACACAGTATATTGTATGTACATTGCAGTTTAAACTATATCTATCCTTGTACCAGACAATATATTGAATAATTAGATGTTATAATAATACAATTGCAAACAATATAATGAAAAATGAATTTCCTTTTATTTATTTATCAGACACTTTTATTCAAAGCGACTTACAAGTGAGGTAGAAGGAGACAAACTTTAAAGTAAAGTTCTCTAGAAAGAGCTGCTTCAGTTTCGTGTGGTATTAGACCAAAGCTTTTTTTAAGTGCAGTGAGACTTTCAGAAGAGTTCAGACTGTTGAAAAATGAGAGTGAGACACCTGAGTGTCCAGAGGTTGATAGGTCTTCTACCACCGTGGAACAACAGGGCTAAAAGTTCTGCCTGCAGTCTTTTGAGGTGAGAAGAGGAGACCACAAGATGTTGTTCGCTTCCAGAAATTGTTGACATGGATGAGGGAGTTCAGGTAGACCGGTGCTGTTGAGTTGACCCCTTTGTAACTGGGGGTCGGGGCTGTGAACCTGATGCAGCAGCTACAGGAAGTCAGAGAGCTGAAGAGTAGTGTAACGTTTCCTTTTTAGCTGATCAAAAATAAGACGTGCTGCTGCATTTTGAATCATCTGCAGGGGTTTGATGGTGCAGCTGGTAACAGAGAGGTAGTGAGATGCTGTAGCAGTCGAGTCAAGATATGACCAGAACCTGCACATTGAGTTGTGTTGTATAGTCCAAAAGGTCTTTGTGATGTTAAGAAGGTCAAATCTGCATGATGTAGAGACAGAGGAGATGTGGTCGTTAAAACTTAGGCGACTATCAATGATAAACCCCAGGTTTCTTGCAGACTTACGTTTTTCGGAGTAGGTACAGGAACCTGCAAACTAGACGAGAGTTTGGCGTCAAAAATGATTTAATTTCAACTCTGTCCAAAAACAGGGGACTCTGGAAACCATCAGGACGGGAGAAAACAAACATACAATAAACTAGTGGTGAGTACAAAGTGACAACTTAAAGTGACCTCAAAAACGGTGTTGAACAAAGTATGAACAGAAAACGCTGCTCTACTGCAGGCAAAAATACAAACTAACATACAAATCAATAATACAAAGTGACGAACAAAAATCACTGGAAAAAGCAGGAGAACAACCATGTGAGGAATGTCCAAAGTAATCCAACCAACGAACAAACAATGAAACAAACAAACGTTTAGGGAAGTGCAATCCAGTCGATGCACAAACAAACATGTGCAAAGTCCAACAAACCAGCAGTAAACAAAGGAGTGAGGGGAGGTTATAAAGAAACGGGACACAGAGGTAAAATGAATCGATAATTAGTGAGCTGGAGAGTGGAGGGAGAGGAAGTTCAAATAGGGGCAAACAGGAAGTGGTTGAGTGGGGTGAGACCATGTGACAAAACAAAAACAAAACCAACTGAACGGGGATGAAGCGAGAACGGTAACAGTATAATGTGTAATATGGAAATAAATAGAAGAACTAATGTGTTGTGGTTGTTTTCCTCCCCTAACCTGTGACACTGTACTTCACACACATTTGTCCAGATTCATGTTTTAATCAGTTTATGCCTAAATTGGAGGAACATGAGGTGATGGTGACCTTTGAGCTCTGGCCACTAACATCTACCCAGTTCATCACTTAGTCCAAGTTGACATTTGTGCAAAATTTGAACAAACACAACTTGAAAAAACGCGTTGAAACCTGACGGTTTATTATTTTCCCAGAGCCAAAAAAATAACAAAACCAAACCCACCTGTTACACCAAAGAAGAAGAACTAGTCAAGGGGTTGATGATGTAAATGAAGAGGATGACGCACAGAACGAGGGAGGGAGGGGGGAAATTAGTGTCCAAGAGGGAGAGACTGGAAAACAGGCAGGAGGTGAAAGAGGAGGGGAAACAAGAGAGATAAAGAAAACTGGATGACACTGAACTCTGAAGGCTGACAGAGTAAACCAGTGTTTCCTTCTCTCTGATGATGGAGACACTGAAAAAAGCTGAACTCTGTTTTCCACAGCTCTTCAACACCTCCTGCAAGAAACACAAACGTCCTCAATCTGAGTCTATGATCATTTACACTGTGCTGTCCTCCATCTCTCTGCTCACTGTGTCTCTCAACCTGCTTGTCATCATCTCCATCTGTCACTTCAGGCACAGTTACATGTTTAACTCAATTAATTTTAATGTTGTGATACATGCTGGTGCTTTGATAATACTTTTTAATATAAACAGCGCTTTCAACATCCTAATTGAATATTTAGATACAGTATGATGTAATTTCATCTGTTCCAGCTGGTTTTATAAAGTTAATATTTCTATCTCTCAATGTTTATAATATTCACTGTGATGATTTTCTCTCCCTCCAGGCAGCTCCACACTCCCACCAACCTCCTCCTTCTCTCTCTGGCTGTCTCAGACTTCCTTGTTGGTCTCTTTGTGATGCCGTTTCAAATCATGTTATTAGAACCCTGCTGGTTTCTTGGTGACCTGGTCTGTGTTCTGCTAAATTTTCCTCCCTTCATCACTGTCTGTGCCTCAGTAGTAAACATGGTGCTGATATCAGTCGACCGTTATGTTGCTATCTGTGACCCTCTGCGTTACTCTGCAAAGATCACAGCAAACAGAGTTCGAATCTCTGTTCTCCTGTGTTGGATTTACTCTGTTTTCTACATCTTTATGATTTTATTTGATAACCTGAAACAACCAGGCAGGTATAACTCCTGCTATGGACAATGTGTAATCAGTGTAAATGGAGCTGTTGACATTGTGATGTTCTTTATCCTCCCCATTTCCTCCATCATCATTCTGTATATGAGAGTGTTTGTAGTTGCTGTGTCTCAGGCTCGTTCCATGCGCTCCCACATTGCAGCTGTCAAACTGCAGCGTTCAGTGACTGTAACTGTGAAGAAATCAGAGCTGAAAGCAGCCAGGACTCTTGGTGTGGTTGTTGCTGTGTTTCTCATCTGTTACTGTCCATTTTATGGTCTCTCTCTCTCTGGGTATGAGGTTTTTCTGGGCTCTTCAACTAACCTGTTTATTGTTTTCCTCGTATATTTTAACTCCTGTCTAAATCCTGTGATCTACGCCTTCTTTTACCCCTGGTTTAGAAAATGTATTAAACTTATTGTCACCCTTCAGATACTGCTGCCTAACTCCTGTGAAGTTAATGTGCTGTAAAGAGAAACTGTTCAGTAACTGAAAAGAGATGTGAACATGAGTACTGTTATTTTATAGATACACAGTGATGTTATTTTGTGATCTTGTTTATTTTTGTGCATGTGACAGGTCAGGTCTGTCCTCCAGTTAATCTCTGTCAAAGAATCTCTGAGTTTCTGCCATAAAATGTTTGTTAATACACAAACTTCATCATTTTGTTTTTTCTCTGTCATAATCAAAACACCAGAAGAAACTACTCCCTTTCTATATAATCATTTTAAATGCATGCATCAATATACTAGTGTCAATAAAGTTGTGAACTTTACTGTAAGCCAGTTTTATTTTTTTCAACATTTCTTTCAGCGGTTTGCCTTTTATTACACGCAGAGATTAAAAAAAATAGAGTAAAAAAGTTGAATTCTACACAGTATATTGTATGTAGATAGCAGTTTAAACTATATCTATCCTTCTACCAGACAATATATTGAATAATTAGATGTTCCAATAATACAATTGAAAACAATATAATGAAAAATGAATTTCCATTTAGTTATTTATCAGACAATTTTATTCAAAGCGACTTACAAGTGAGGTAGAAGGAGACAAACTTTAAAGTAAAGTTCTCTAGAAAGAGCTGCTTCAGTTTCGTGTGGTATCAGTGTAAAGTTTTTTTTAAGTGCAGTGAAACATTCAGAAGAGTTCAGACTGTTGAAAAATGAGAGTGAGACAGCTGAGTGTCCAGAGGTTGGTATGTCTTCTACCATCGTGGAACCACAGGGCTAAAAGTTCTCCCTTGGATCTTTTGAGGTGAGAAGAGGGGACCACAAGATGTTGTTCGCTTCCAGAAATTGTCGACATGGATGAGGGAGTTCAGGTAGACCGGTGCTGTTGAGTTGACCCCTTTGTAACTGGGGGTCGGGGCTGTGAACCTGATGCAGCAGATACAGGAAGTCAGAGAGCTGAAGAGTGGTGTAAAGTGTCCTTTTTAGCTGATCAAAAATAAGACGTGCTGCTGCATTTTCAATCATCTGCAGGGGTTTGATGGTGCAGCTGGTAACAGAGAGGTAGTGAGGTCGTGTGATGTGGTCGTTAAAACTTAGGCGATCATCACTGATAAACCCCAGGTTTTTTGAAGACTTATGTTTTTATGAGTAGATATAGTATTCTGTTACAAACCGACTAACTAGACGAGAGTTTGGTAAAAAAAAAAAAGATTTAATTTCAACTCGGTACAGAAACAGGGGACTCTGGGAACCATCAGGACGGGAGAAAACAGTTGTGAGTACAAAGTGACAACTTAAAGTGACCTCAAAAAAGATGTGGAACAAAGTATGAACAGAAAACTCTGCTCTACTGCAGGCAAAAATACAAACTAACATACAAATCAACAACACAAATTAACAAATAAAAATCACTGGAAAAAGCAGGAGAACAACTCACAAAAGGGTAAAAACAAATTCCAGAAAACTAAGAACACAACCAGGGTGAAACAAACACACCAACTATGAAATGAAATAAGTCCAAAGTAATCTAACCAACAAACAAAGGAACAAATAAACAAAGAAATGTTTAGGGAAGTGCAATCCAGTCAGCAAGTCCAGAAAACCAGCAGTGAACAGAGGAGTGAGGTGAGGTTATAAAGAAACAGGACATAGTGGGAAAATGAATCGATAATTAGTGAGCTGGAGAGTGGAGGGAGAGGAAGTTCAAATAACTTGAAGTGGCTGGAGTGGGGTGAGACCAGGTGACAAAACAAAAATAAATGAATGGGGATGAAGGGATGAACTGTGACAGTATAATGTGTAATATAGAAAAATAAATAGAAGAACTACTGTGTTGTGGTTGTTTTCCTCCACTGACCTGTGACAGTATAGTTCACATATGAATATGTCTGTCTGAATGAGTCGACCCCCTCAAGTCATATAAATTATCATGTTCCTAGAAACACAGGTCGGGGTGGAGGAGTAGCAGCAAGTTTATTAAACAACCCCAGACCTAAACATAGTTTTAATTCATTTGAGAGCCTCACTCTTAGCCTCTCAGACCCAGTCCTGTTTGTTATTGTGTACCGTCCTCCTGTCCCTTACTCTGAGTTTTTAACTGAATTCTCAGACTTTTATCTGATTTAGTTCTTAGTGCAGATAAAGTCATTATAGTGGGTGACTTTAATATCCATGTAGATGAAGATGATAACTGCCTCAACACTGCATTTAATACACTATTAGACTCTAAATGTACATAAACCCTGATCCACTGTTTTAATCACACCCTTGATCTTATTCTGACATACGATGTGGAAGTTGATCAGTTAATAGTATTTCCCCAAAACTGTCAATCCCCCCTTCTCACGGTACCACAGCTTTATCTGGACCTGCCTGATTCCCTTTCCCAGACCTGTACCCCTTTTACCCTGTCTACCTTGGATTCCCCCGGACCAGCCTGACCTGACCCTGCTTCCCATCTACCCCTCTGGTTCAGTGAGTTTTCCCTCTGATCTCTTTTC
The DNA here is from genome assembly GCF_900324465.2 of Anabas testudineus. NCBI lineage: Eukaryota > Metazoa > Chordata > Actinopteri > Anabantiformes > Anabantidae > Anabas > Anabas testudineus. Next base: position 3,019,006 of record NC_046616.1, on the reverse strand, counting down.
TCCCTCATTGTTCCTTTCCCTGCTCGGTTTCTGTTTGGATCTCCCTGTGTGTCGACCTGGATTGTCTTTCTGTTGTGGATTTTGCCAGTCGGACTTGTCTCAGAACTGCCTAACCGTGCATGACCTGGATTACCCTTGACCTTTGAGTTCAGCCCTGTGGATTATTGTGCGAACTATATTTCCGTGGTGCTTGTGTGACACTTGTGTTACTGTCCTGAACTTTCTCCATTGTCCTCCATTCTGTCTATGTGCTTTCCGTTGGTCGACCATCTTGGTTGTGACGTCACTTCCGGTTTTCACCCAGACCACCACACTCGCCCAACGTCATCTCTTCGCATCTAGTCACTCTTGTATCCATTGATTTACTATTGTTCTGTTGCTGTAAATATAGATTGAATACTCAGTCCTGTCCTGCCATGTCTCTGGCCGTGGAGTCCTTCATGCAGCTCATGAAAGACTTACACTGAAACTCACACTTATCTGTGACTCACTGTGAGTCACACTCTCAATAGAAATTACTGATCTTTTCCTTTCTCTACCCTTAGCTTAGAAAAGCTGTTGAACTCTTTGTTAAACTACAGATACAGAATCTGCAATCACAAACTTTGTTGAAGTGGGGAGATTGTTGTTGTGTTAAAAAGCTTCAGATGATATGAGGAACTCCAGATGCTCAAGTGAACTAGAACGATTGTGTTGTGGTTGTTTTCCTTCACTGACCACTGAAGCTGTAGTTTACACAAGTTTGTCCACTTTCATGATCTAATACCTGAATTAGATGAACATGAGGTGAAAATAACCTTTGACCTCTGGCCACCAATATCTACCCAGTTCGTCACTGAGTCCAAGTTAACATTTGTGCTAAATTTAATCAAGCACAACTTTAAAAAGTTGTTGAACTCTGACGGTTTATTATATTTTCCCAAGGTCATAACTCACTAGAGTCCATGAACCAAAACAAAACCAAACCCACCTGTTACAGCAAAGAAGAAAAAAACTAGTCAAGGGGTTGATGATGTAAATGAAGAGGATGACGCACAGAACGAGGGAGGGAGGGGGGAAGTTAGTGTCCAAGAGAGAGAGACTGGAAAACAGGCAGGAGGTGAAAGAGGAGGGGAAACAAGAGAGATAAAGAAAACTGGATGATACTAAACTCTGAAGGCTGACAGAGTAAACCAGTGTTTCCTTCTCTCTGATGATGGAGACACTGAATAAAGCTGAACTCTGTTTTCCACAGTTCTTCAACACCTCCTGCAAGAAACACAAACGTCCTCAATCTGAGTCTATGTTCATTTACTCTCTGCTGTCCTCCATCTCTCTGCTCACTGTGTCTCTCAACCTGCTGGTCATCATCTCCATCTCCCACTTCAGGCACAGTTACATGTTTAACTTTATTAATTGTAATGTTGTGAAACATGCTGGTGCTTAAATGAGACTTTTTTAAATAAACAGAGGTTTCAACATCCTAATTCAATATTTAGATTAGATACAGTATAATGTTATTTTATCTGTCACAGCTGGTTTTATAAAGTTAATATTTCTATCTCTCAGTGTTTATAATATTCACTGTGATGATTTTCTCTCCCTCCAGGCAGCTCCACACTCCCACCAACCTCCTCCTTATCTCTCTGGCTGTCTCAGACTTCCTTGTTGGTCTCTTTGTGATGCCGTTTCAAATCCTGTTATTAGAACCCTGCTGGTTTCCTGGTGACCTGGTCTGTGTCCTGCTTAATTTTCCTCCCTTCATCACTGTCTGTGCCTCAGTAGTAAACATGGTGCTGATATCAGTCGATCGTTATGTTGCTATCTGTGACCCTCTGCGTTACCCTGCAAGGATCACTGCAAACAGAGTTCGAATCTCTGTTCTCCTGTGTTGGATATATTCTTTTTTCTACATCTTTATGATTTTATTTGATAACCTGAAACAACCAGGCAGGTATAACTCCTGCTATGGAGAATGTGTGATTAATATAAATGGAGCTGTCGACATTGTGATGTTCTTTATCATCCCCATTTCAGCCATCATCATTCTGTATATGAGAGTGTTTGTAGTTGCTGTGTCTCAGGCTCGTTCCATGCGCTCCCACATTGCAGCTGTCAAACTGCAGCGTTCAGTGACTGTAACTGTGAAGAAATCAGAGCTGAAAGCAGCCAGGACTCTTGGTGTGGTTGTTGCTGTGTTTCTCATGTGTTACTCTCCACCTTATTGTGTTTCTTTTTCTGGTTATGAGGTTTTTCTGGGCTCTTCAACTAACCTGTTTATTGTTTTCCTCGTATATTTTAACTCCTGTCTAAATCCTGTGATCTACGCCTTCTTTTACCCCTGGTTTAGAAAATGTGTTAAACTTATTCTTACACTACAGATTCTGCTGCCTAACTCTTGTGAAGTTAATGTGCTGTAAAGAGAAACTGATCATTGACTGAAAAGAGATGTGAACAAGAGTACTGACATTTTATAGATATACAGTGATGTTATTTTGTGATCTTGTTTATTTTTGTGCATGTGACAGGTCAGGTCTGTCCTCCAGTTGATCTCTGCAGAAGAATCTCTGATTTTCTGCCATAAAATGATTTTTAATTCATAAACTTCAACATTTAGTTTTCTTTGTGTCATAGTCAAAACACCAGAACTACTCCCTTTTCTATGTAATCATTTTAAATTAATTCAGCAATATAGTAGTGTCATTAAAGTTGTGAACTTTACTGTAAGCCAGTGGTTTTTTAACATTTTTTTCAGCAGTTTGTCTTTTATTACAGGCAGAGATAAAAAAAAAAAAAAAAAAGTGAGGACATGAGGTTGGCTCATGTGAGGGCAGAAGATGCCCATGATATTGTAAGGTGGAAAAGGATGATTCCCTGTGGCAACCCCTGATGGGAAAAGCCGAAAGAGAAGAAGATATTTTATGTACATTGCAGTTTAAACTATATCTATCCTTCTACCAGACAATATATTGAATAATTACGTTATAATAATACAATTGCAAACAATATAATGAAAAATGAATTTCCAGTTAGTTATTTATCAGACACTTTTATTCAAAGCGACTTACAAGTGAGGTAGAAGGAGATAAACTTTAAAGTAAAGTTCTCTAGAAAGAGCAGCTTCAGTTTCGTGTGGTATTGGACCAAAGCTTTTTTTAAGTGCAGTGAAACATTCAGAAGAGTTCTGATTGTTGAAAAATGAGAGTGAGACACCTGAGTGTCCAGAGGTAGGTAGGTCTTCGTGGAACCACAGGGCTAAAAGTTCTGCCTGCAATCTTTTGAGGTGAGAAGAGGAGACCACAAGATGTTGTTCGCTTCCAAAAATTGTCGCCACGGATGAGAGAGTTCAGGTAGGCCGGTGTTGTTGAGTAGGTCAGAGAGCTGAAGAGTGGTGTAAAGTGTCCTTGTTAGCTTATCAAAAATAAGACGTGCTGCTGCATTTTGAATCATCTGCAGGGGTTTGATGGTGCAGCTGGTAACAGAGAGGTAGTGAGATGCTGTAGCAGTTGAGTCAAGATATGACCAGAACCTGCACATTGAGTTCTGTTGTATAGTCCAAAAGGTAGGGTCTGATCTTTGTGATGTTAAGAAGGTCATATCTGCATGATGTAGAGACAGAGGAGATGTGGTTGTTAAAAGTTTGGCAAACAAAAAGGATTTAATTTCAACTCTGTCCAAAAAAAGGGGAACTCGGGAAACCAACAGGACGGGAGAAAACAGTTGTGTACAATCCACAAATCTGCAGCTTAAAGCAGAAATCACGTAACCTGGAAAGGAGGGTTAGGGTTAGGCTATTTTCACCAATTTAGAATATTGCCTAAAAGACGGTTTAATGATGTATAAAAAAAAACCCTCCGTAAAGCTAGAGCCTCATATTACTCCTCATTAATAGAGGCAAATAAGAACAATCCCAGGTTTCTTTTCAGCACTGTAGCCAGGCTGACAAAGAGTCATAGCTCTGTTGAGCCTAGTATTCCCTCAACTCTCAGCAGCAATGATTTTATGAATTTCTTTACAAATAAAATTATAACAACTAGAGAAAAAATTATCAGATCCTCCCTGCATACAGCATGGATTGTACAACAACTCGAGATTCATATGCAAGACCACACTCGTACTTAGACTGCTTCCTCCCCGTAGATCATTCTGAATTAATTTCAGTAATTAATTCCTAAACCATCAACATGTCTCTTAGATCCCATCCCGACTAGACTCCTCAAGGATGTCTTACCTTTGATCAGCACGTCCATATTAGATCAGATCAATCTATCTTTACAAATAGGCTATGTACCACAGGCTTTTAAGGTTTCTGTAGTCAAACCCCTACTCAAAAAGCCTACTCTAGACTCAGGGGTTTTAGTAGATATATTTTATAGACCAATATCCAATCTGCGCAGCAATAACTTGTATGAAGATTTCCAGTCAGGATTGAGAGTACATCATAGTACAGATACAGCTCTGGTAAAGGTCACTAATGATCTTCTATTAGCATCAGACAGTGGTCTACTCTCTGTACTCGTCTTGTTAGATCTTAGTGCTGCATTCAACACTTTAGATCACAACATTTTATTAAACAGACTGGAACATGTCATTAAGGTCACGTGGTCATTGGGTCATTGGGATTTAAATCGTATCTATCAGAGAGATTTCAGTTTGTACATGTTAATGATAAATCTTCCATGCACAGCTAAGCAAAGTTAGCTATGGAGTTCCACAGAGATCTGTGCTTGGACCGATTCTTTTCACTTTATACATACCCCCCTCAGGCAATATTATTAGCAAACACTCAAACACAGCAATTTCCATTGTTATGAAGATGATACCCAGCTATACCTATCAATGAAACTGTCACCGTTTCGGCCTGGCATCAGGCCAAGCTGAGGATTTCCCTCACTGCTCCACCTCACTCTCCCTCTGGACTCCGCCCACCAGCCCATTCTCTCCCTCTGCTCACAGCAATCAGCTGAACATTGGACTCACCTGTGCCCACTTTCCCCTACAAAACTCTCCTCAGCCCTTTTCCCCTCTGTCAGTTCGTCGTCGTTCCCCAACCAGTCTCCAGTCTGTGTTTCCCGTGCCTGCTAAACCTGCCTGTTCCTGCCTGTCCTCCTCAGCCCTGTCTGCTTCCCCCCTGGATTCCCTGGACTTGTTTTCCCCCTCTGGACCTTAGACTTTGTTACCTGTTTCCCGTGAGTGTTTTCCTGCCCTTGTGCAGTGGTTTTTGTTTTGTCCTTAGATCCCTGAGTTGTTACTTTGTTCTCGTGTTTCTGCCTGTTTTTGTAGTGTCTGTTGACACCCTCCTTAGTTTCCCTTGATTTTGTAGTTTTCAGTAATAAATCCTGTTTAAGTTCATTCCTGCCTCGTCCCCCTCCTTAAACTGTGACAGAAACCAGAAGAAACTAATCAATTAGTCAAACTTCAAGCTGCTTAAAAGACATAAATTGTAAATGGTCAGCACTTACATAGTGCTTTCCTACCTAGCTGGTACTCAAAGCGCTTTACATTGCATCTCATTCACCCATTCACTCACACACACACACACACACACACACACACACACACACATGCCGATGGTAGAGCTGCTATGCAGCAGCTGACCTGACTCCCCGGGGGCAACTAGGGATTCAGTATCTTGCCCAAGGACAGTTTGTCATGTGACGTGGTAGCTGGGAATCAAACCACCAATCCTGTGATTGGCAGTCAACTGCTCTACCTATTAAGCCACAGTCACCCCTGGCCTAGTTGTCCTTCAATTTCCTTCTCGTAAATCCAGACAAGACAGGTTATTTTATTTGGACCAAAAAATCTCAGAGACACTATGTCCAATCACATTCTTACACTTGATGACTTAATATTGGCCTCAAGTAATACTGTAAGAAATCTCGGAGTTATCTTCGACCTATCGCCATTCCTTTCTGTACTCATTTGTGGTCCCCTTTCTCATTTCAGATACCCTGCATGTTCCCGCTCCTATACCTCCAGGCACCTTATTAACACTCATCTGGTTCACCTGTGTCATTATCTCTGCCCCATTGCTATATAACCCACTCCACAACTCTGCTCCCCTTTCAGTTTGTCACCTTCTCTGGAAAGACCACACCTGTCTGCCTGAAACCAGCTCAACTAAAAAGATTCTCTGAGCCCTTAATCCTGGACTGTATGTATGTCTGTCTTCCTGCCCGCTAGAGCAGCTGATTTTAGTTATCCATTTTCCTAAACTCCTGCCGGTTAGTGCAGTGTGCTTAGTTTACTCCGTTCATCTCTTTGTCTATATATTTACCACATGCTAAATAAAAGACACTTGCTCTCTAGCCTGCATCAGCTTGCGCTTTTGGGTACACGCACCTATTTGTGACATGACCAGGATATCTCCTTCACTTCATACATCAAAGATATCTCTAGAACTGCCTTTTTTCACCTGAGAAACATTGTTAAAATTAGGAGCATCCTGTCCCAAAGTGATGCTGAAAAACTAGTTAATGCATTTGTTACTTCCAGACTGGACTATTGTAATTCATTATTAACCTCACCTCTAGCTTGGACAACTGTAATGCCTTACTGTCTGGCTGTTCAACCAGGTGCATAAACAAGCTTCAGTTAGTTCAGAATGCAGCAGCGAGAGTCCTCACTAGAACCAGAAGATAAGAGCTACCTAGATATCACGCCTATCTTATCTACACTTCATTGGCTCCCCGTGAAATTTCGCATTGATTTTTAAAATACTACTTTTGACATTTAAATCATTAAATGGTCTTGCGCCGCAGTATCTAAGTGAACTGCTAGTGTCTTATGATCCACCACACCTACTGTCAGCACCTTGTATCATAAAAACTACAGCTGGGGGCAGAGCCTTTTCTTACAAAGCCCCAAAGTTATGGAATAGCCTTCCAAATAGCGTTCGAGACTCAGACACAGTCTCTGTGTTTAAGTCTAGGCTGAAAACCTACCTATTTAGTCAAGCATTTGAGTAAATAGATTTGGGAAGGACTCATGGACGTAGAGCATTATGGTGAACTGGTATGTTTAGACGCTGTCTTCCCAACTCTCACTGATCACTCAGGTTTGTTGATGGTGAAGTGATTGGTTGCTCTACATCCCAGTGAGCCCTCATGTCTGTGTTTCCTTCTGGCCCACCCTCTTAGTTAGGCTGTCATAACTAGTCCTGCCGGAGTCCCTGCTGCACTATTCTACATATACATTCACCTCAAACTTTATCTAACTGTGAATACAACTAACTGCAATCTCTCTCTATCTCTACCTCTCTGTTTCCCTCTTCCTGTCTGGACTCCACATTAACTGTTATACTGGACTGCCTGCTGCCTACATAGCATGTAATCACCCATATGAGGATGGGTTCCCTGTTATGTCTGGTTCCTCTCAAGGTTTCTTCCTGTTGCCTTCTCAGGGAGTTTTCCCTTGCCACTGTCGCCCTCGGCTTGTTCATCAGGGACAATCTGATTATTATGATTCATACACATTCACTGTTCATGTACTGTTCTTTGGTTGTGTAAAGCTGCTTTGTGACAATGTCAATTGTAAAAAGCGCTCTACAAATAAAAATTGAATTATTAATAGGATGTCTCAATAACTCATTAAAAAGCCTGCAGTTAATCCAAAATGCTGCAGCCAGAGTTCTGACTGGAATTAGTAAGAGAGATCATATTTCTTTTATGTTAGCTTCTCTCCATTGGCTCCCTGTTAAATCCAGAATTGAATTTAAAATTCTTTTCCTCACTTATAAATCCCTTAATAATCAGGCTCCATCTTATCTTAAAGAACTTATAGTTCCATATCTTTCAAGCAGAACTCTACATTCTCAAACTGCAGGTTTACTTGAGTTTCCAAATGTAGAATGGGAGGCAGAGCCTTTCAGGTGACTATGAACCATCTCTTAAATATGCTGCTATAGGTTCCATCAGCTGGGGGAACTCTATCAGTAAACTGAGCTCCTCTCTCCTTTCTCCTATATCAATGCAAATGCCACCATTGCACATCATTAACTTGGTGTCTTTTCTCTCCTGTAGTTGTGTTTCCTCCTCTCTGTCTCCCTCTCTCTGTACTTTTCTGCAGGAATCCTCGGCCTGGAGCTGTACATCTCCAGAATCCAGTTGACCTGCCCAATGTTCTTGCTGCTTGTTGTTGTTTTTGTTGCTGCTGGAGGTTTCTTCCTTTAAAGGGATTTTTTCGTCTCCACTGTTGCCTAATACTTGCTCAAATGGGAGTGTTGGTTTTTCTGTATCATTTTTCGTATAATTATTCTCTTCTTCTTCTTCTTTCGGCTTTTCCCATCAGGGGTCGCCACAGCGAATCATCCTTCTCCACCTAACTCTATCATGGGCATCTTCTACCCTAACATTAGCCAACCTCATGTCCTCTGTTAAGACATCCATATATCTCCTCTTTGGCCGTCCTCTTGCCCTCCTGCCTGGCAGCTCCATCTCCAACATCCTTCTACCAATATACTCACTATCCCTCCTCTGAACATGTCCGAACCACCTCAGTCCGGCCTCTCTGACTTTGTTGCTAACACAGGCAACGTTAGCCGTCCCTCTGATGTACTCGTTCCTTATTCTGTCTAACCTGGTCACTCCTAAGGAGAACCTCAACATCTTCATCTCTGCTACCTCCATCTCAGCCTCTTGTCTCTGTCTCACTGCTACCGTCTCTAACCCATAGAGCAGAGCTGGTCTCACCACTGTCTTGTACAACTTTCCTTTGAGTCTTGCTGACACTCTTCTGTCACACAACACTCCTGACACTTTCCTCCACCCGCTCCAACCTGCCTGCACTCGCCTCTTCACCTCTTTTCCACACTCCCCATCACACTGAACTGTTGACCCCAAGTACTTAAACTCCTGCACCTTCTTCACCTCAGCCCCCTGTAACCTAACATTTCTACCTGGATCCCTCTCGTTCAGACACATGTATTCTGTCTTACTACGACTGACCTTCATGCCTCTTCTTTCCAGAGCAAACCTCCACCTTTCCAGCTGTTCCTCCACCTGCTCTCTACTCTCACTGCAAATCACAATGTCATCCGCAAACATCATTGTCCAGGGTGATTCCTGTCTGACCTCATCTGTCAGCCTGTCCATCAACATAGCAAACAAGAAGGGACTCAAAGCTGATCCTTGGTGTAGTCCCACCTCCACCTTGAACTCCTCTGTCTGACCTACAGCACATCTCACCACCGTCATACTTCTCTCATACATGTCCTGAACTAGTCTGACGTACTTCTCTGCCACTCCCGGCGACCTCATACAGTACCACAGCTCCTTCCTCGGCACCCTGTCATACGCCTTCTCTAAATCCACAAAGACACAATGCAGCTCCTTCTGACCATCATCACCATTCTCAAAGCAAAAATGGCATCAGTGGTGCTCTTACGGGGCATGAAACCATACTGCTGCTCACAAATCTCCACCTTCTTCCTAAGCCTGGCTTCCACTACTCTTTCCCACAGCTTCATTGTGTGGCTCATCAACTTTATTCCTCTATAGTTGCTGCAGTTCTGCGTGTCACCCTTGTTCTTAAAGATCGGAACCAGAACACTTCTCCTCCATTCCTCAGGCATCTTCTCACTCTCTAGAATCCTATTGAACAAACTGGTTAGAAACTCCACTGCTGCTTCTCCTAAGCACTTCCACACCTCCACAGGTACGTCATCAGGACCAACAGCCTTTCCACTCTTCATCCTTTTCAGAGCCTTCCTAACCTCATCCGTTCCAATCTCTGCTATTTCCTGCTCCACAACATCCACATCTTCCTCCCTTCTTTCCCTGTCATTTTCCTCGTTCATCAGCTCCTCAAAATACTCCTTCCATCTTTTCTGCACACTCTCCTGGGTTGTTAGTACCTTTCCATCTCTGTCCTTAATCACCCTTACCTGTTACACATCCTTCCCATCTCTATCTCTCTGTCTGGCTAGCCTGTACAAGTCCTTCTCTCCTTCCTTTGTGTCTAACCTGTGATACAGCTCATCGTAAGCTTTCTGTTTGGCCTTTGCCACCTCCCTCTTCACTCTACGCTGCGCTTCCTTGTACTCCTGTCTACTTTCCTCAGTCCTTTCTACATCCCACTTCTTTCTAGCTAACCTCTTCCTCTGGATGCATTCCTGTACTTCCTCATTCCACCACCAAGTGTCTTTACCTTCTTTCCTCTTTCCAGATGACACACCTAGTACCTTCCTACCTGTTTCCCTGATAACTTCTGCTGTGGTTTCCCAGTCATCTGGAAGCTCATCCTGACCACCAAGAACCTGTCTCAACTTCTGTCTGAATTCTTCACAAGTTTCTTCATTCTTTAACTTCCACCACTTGGTCTTCTTTTCTGTCTTCCCTCTCTTCTTCTTCCTGACCTCCAGAGTCATCTTACACACCACCATGCGGTGCTGTCTGGCTACACTCTCTCCTACCACCACTTTGCAGTCACTAACCTCTCTCAAATGACCTCGTCTACATAGGATGTAGTCCACCTGCGTAGTCCTACCTCACACCAAACCTGCCCATCACCTCCTCATCACCTCTGTTGCCCTCACCAACATGCCCATTGAAGTCTGCTCCAACAACAACTCTCTCTCCTCTGGGGATACTCCCTATGACCTCATCAAACTCACTCCAGAATCTCTCCTTCTCTTCTAACTCACAGCCAACCTGTGGAGCATACCCACTGACTACATTCATCATCACCCCTTCAATTTCTAGCTTTAGGCTCATCACCCTGTCTGAGACTCTTTTCACCTCTAGAACATTGTTTACAAACTCCCCCTTCAGGATCACTCCTACCCCGTTTCTCTTCCTATCCACACCATGGTAGAACAGTTTGTATCCTCCTCCAATACTACGTGCCTTGCTGCCCTTCCACCTTGTCTCCTGCACGCACAGTACATCTACCTTCCTTCTCTCCATCATGTCTGCCAGCTCTCTGCCTTTCCCTGTCATTGTGCCAACGTTAAGAGTCCCTATTCTCAGATCTATGTTCCTGCCTTTTCCCTTCTCTCTCTGACCACGAACCCTTCTGCCTCCCCTCTTTCTTCGACCAACAGTAGTCAAATTTCCACCGACACCCTGTAGGTTAACAGCATCGGTGGCGGTCGTTGTTAACCCGGGCCACGACCGATCCGGTATGAAAGTCTTGTGGATGATTCGCATGGTTATTTTGGCAATTTTTACGCCGGATGCCCTTCCTGACGCAACCCTCTCTATTTATCCGGGCTTGGGACCGGCACAGAAATCACTGGCTTGCAACCCCTGTGGCTAGATTCGTATAATTATTCTCTGTAAGGTCTTAAACTTTACACTGTAAAGTGCCTTGAGATAACTTCTGTTCTGTATTGGCCCTATACAAATAAAACTAAATTGAATGAAATTGAAAATAGATATGCTGTGTTTGTCCAGATTCATGATCTAATAAGTTTATGCCTGAATTAGAAGAACATGAGGCGATCGTGACCATTGACCTCTGGCCACCAACATCTACCCAGTTCATCACTGAGTCCAAGTTGACATTTGTGCTAAATTTGAACAAGCACAACTTGAAAAAAGTCGTTGAACTCTGACGGTTTATTATATTTTCCCAAGGCCAAAACTCACTAGAGTCCATGAACCAAAACAAAACCAAACCCACCTTTTACAGCAAGAAGAAAAAGACTAGTCAAGGGGTTGATGATGTAAATGAAGAGGATGACGCACAGAACGAGGGAGGGAGGGGGGACATTAGAGTCCAAGAGAGACTGGAAAACAGGCAGGAGGTGAAAGAGGAGGAGAAACAAGAGAGATAAAGAAAACTGGATGACACTGAACTCTGAAGGCTGACAGAGTAAACCAGTGTTTCCTTCTCTCTGTGATGATGGAGACACTGAATAAAGCTGAACTCTGTTTTCCACAGCTCTTCAACACCTCGTGCAAGAAACACAAACGTCCTCAATCTGAGTCTATGATCATTTACACTCTGCTGTCCTCCATCTTCAATTAATTTTAATGTTGTGATACATGCTGGTGCTATAATAAGACTTTTTTAAATAAACAGAGGTTTCAACATCCTAATTTATTAATTAGATACAGTATAATGTAATTTTATCTGCCACAGCTGGTTTTATAAAGTTAATATTTCTATCTCTCAGTGTTATAATATTCACAGTGATGATTTTCTCTCCCTCCAGGCAGCTCCACACCTCCACCAACCTCCTCCTTCTCTCTCTGGCTGTCTCAGACTTCCTTGTGGGTCTCTTCGTGATGTCGTTTCAGATCCTGTTATTAGAACCCTGCTGGTTTCTTGGTGACCTAGTTTGTGTTCTGTATCATTTAATAACCTTCATCACTGTCTGTGCCTCAGTAGTAAACATGTTGCTGATATGAGTCAATCGTTATGATGCTATCTGTGACCCTCTGCGTTACCCTGCAAAGATTACTCTCCTATGTTGGATTCATTTATTTTTCTACAGTTTTCTGTTTTAATTTTATAACCTGAAACAACCAGGCAGGTATAACTCCTGCTATGGAGAATATGTGATTAATATAAATGGAGCTGTTGACATTGTGATGTTCTTTATCATCCCCATTTCCTCCATCACCATTATGTATATGAGAGTGTTTGTAGTTGCTGTGTCTCAGGCTCGTTCCATGCGCTCCCACGTTGCAGCTGTCAAACTGCAGCGTTCAGTGACTGTAACTGTGAAGAAATCAGAGCTGAACGCAGCCAGGACTCTTGGTGTGGTTGTTGCTGTGTTTTTTATATGTTACTGTCCATCTTACTGTGTCTCTTTTTCTGGGAATGACATCGTAATGGGTTCTTCAGGTAACCTCTTCATTGTTTTCCTCGTATATTTTAACTCCTGTCTAAACCCTTTGATCTACGCCTTCTTTTACCCCTGGTTTAGAAAATGTGTTAAACTTATTCTTACACTTCAGATTCTGCTGCCTAACTCCTGTAACTTTAATTTAATGTAGAGAGAAAATGTTCAGATATGTGGACTCGAGTACTTTATGTACACAGTGATGTTATTCAATCATTGAAAATGAATCAAGTTTCTTCCAGAAAAAGATTTTATATGTATTTTATTGTATTTATATGTATGTATATACTTTAAAGTTTTATTTTCTCAGGAACATGTCTGTTATGATCAAAACCGTAGTAGAAAATTTCTTTACAATCATTTTATATTTATACAATAATTTTCTAGTTAAGTCGTAAACTGAGTCAGTTTTTTAACATTTCTGTCAAGTTTTGTGGCAGTTTGCCTTTAATTACAGGCAGAGGTGAAAAGGAGAGATAAAATCAAGAGTAAGGAATTTGAAGTTTCCACAGTAACGATATGTCTCCTGGGCCAGACAATATAATGAATAATTGAAAATAACAACAAGTAACAATAATTAAAATTGAAAATTATAGGTTAAAAAAATACATGTACACCTCTGGACTAAATAATTTGTTCTCTTCTGTTAAAGAAAGAAACACTCAATAACTTTAAACTTAATATTAATCATACATAAGAATTCTAAATAAATTATGTGTACATAAAAATTAACTAATGAAAACAGACATTGAAGAACACATTAAAATAACTGGTCAAGATAGAAATGATTGGACCCCTAGAAAAGTTGTTAAATAATTTAACCACAGTGTCGCTGTGTCCCTGTAATAAGCTTCACAGGTTTCTTCACACTTGTAAATCAGTCAGTCTGTTTATATAAAGGGTGAAAAGTGGTCACTGTGCTTTTTATTGTGTGTACCACACTAAGACAAACATGTTAAAGGTAAAGGCTTTAAGACCATCTCTGAGCAGCTTGATGTTCCTGTGACTACAGGTGCACATATTACTGAGAAGTAATGCCAACAGAGAATTCAAATGGTAACTAAAGAACCCAGAACATATTCCATAGATTATAGGTTAAATCCAAGGTCAAGGTACAACAGAGTCAGATTTCACCATCAAAGTCGATGCAATATAATTAGCATATTGACAAACTACAAAGCTTCTGGGAGAACGGTCTTGGTCAGATAAGATGGAACTTTTTGTCAAGTCACATCAGCTCTATGTTCACAGACATAAGGAATAAGGAATACAAAGAAAGGAACTCTGCACCTTCTCTGGTACATGGTTTCTTAAATCTGTGCAGGCATTCTAGAGCAAAATGTGTTGCCTAGTGTCAGAAAGTTTGGTCTTTGTCACAGGTCATAGTCCTTCAACAGGATAATAAAGTTAGTTAGTTAGTTAGTTACAGAAATCGCTTGCTTCCAGTGATCAAAAGGGTTCAAAAGGTTGTGCAACTGTAATGGCTGCATATATATGGATGACATCTCTCAGTCCAGCTACTGGTTACCAGCCTGACAAGTCTGACTCTCAAAATTGGCACCCTTGTCACTGTGAATACTCTCCAAAAATCCAAGAAGTACCACTCCCACATGAACAGTCTTTTGTCTGATAGGTGTAAACCTTTAGCTTTGCCACAGTCAAGATGGTGGTGTAAGAAAATGTCTCAGCCAATCTCCTTCTACAGCCCTCTGACACCTCACACTACTCAATATCAATGTCACCAAGTGCCACTAAACTACACTAATCTTCTGCAGAATAAACAGCAGGTGATTCACTGACTGTGGGCAGCAGACCAAGGGATTTTGTGGCTGTTCAGCAACATTCATGTCCACCACAGACATGCAGGGGTAAACATCAGCCATTGTGTCTCAAGAGCACAGGTCTGGCAGAAATATTAACCAGCTTTACTAGAACTCCCCCACATTCAATTCAATTCATTTTACTTTTTACAATTGACATTGTCCCAAAGCAGCTTTACACAAGCACATCTCTTCTTATCAATATTATCCTTGCTACCAAAACAGGAGTAGAACAGGATGACACAAGCTCTGTCATCTTAGTGCTGCCTAGAAAAATGGCTGAGTTTTTCAGTTTATCCATATGTACATGGAAAGGACTGTTCTGTCCATGTACATATTGTTTTCCTCCTCTCTTTCTCTGGCTCCACCCACAGGCCACTTCTCTCACTCTACTCCCAGAAATTAATTGCACATTGGCTTTGCCTGTGTCCCCCTCTCCCTGCAAAAACTCTCATCAGTCATCTCCTTTCTGTCAGATTGTCATTCTCCTGCCTGCTAATTGTCTGCTACCGAACCTGCTCCCAGCCTGCTATCAGCCCTGCTCCTGCTATCAGTCATGCTCCTAGCCATCTTCCCCAGCCATGTTTCTCCCCCTTTTGAGTCCTCTGGACTAAGCTCCTCTGAACTCTGGACATTTTGTAAGTAGTCTGCCTTCCATTGAGCAGTGGTTTTCTTTTGTACTTTGGTTTCTTGCTTTGATACTTTGTTCCCTGCCTCACTGGTAGTTTTATGTTGTTAGTTTGTCTTCATGTTTTCTGCCTGCTTTTGTAGTGTCTGCCCCCCCTTAGCTCCCTGTTTTGTGTAGTTCCTGTAAATAAACCCTGTTTTAGTTCATACCTGCCTCGCCCCTTTACCTTAAACTCTGACACATTATTTACGTAAATTTACATTTAAGTGTCAGACACTTTTTTGCAAAACAACTTAGAAGTGAGGTACAGACAGGTATATCTAAGTCAAGTAGACAAACTTTAAAGTGAAGTGCTCTAGAAACAGCTGCTTCAATTTCACATGATCTGCGACACCGCCAACTGAAGTACGAAGCAGCATTTAGTTTAGAAAATCTTTTAAACACATTGCTACACAACAGATACCAGTTCTGCATTCACAGACTTTATTACAGTGGAGAAATTTTTGTTGTTAAAAAGCTGCTTATGATGCGAGTAACTCCAGTTGCTCAAGTGAACTAGAAGACTTAACTAGTGTTTTTTTGCCTCGACTAACACCAGAAGAATCTACTCTCTTTCTTAAATATAATATATATATAATAAATTTAAATGTATACACAAATATTCTAATGTCAATAAAGTCATAGACTTAGCCAGTTTTCTTTTACATTTGGGTCAAGTTTTTAGCATTTTGCCCTTTATTACAGGCAGATGTGAAAAGCAGAGATGAAAAAGAACACAGAAGTTGAAACACAAACTATATGTCTCCTGATACTATAATGAATAAGTAGATGTGATGATAATCATTAAAATGAAAACAAAATGACATAGACATAGACATCAATGATGTACATTTGCATTTACAGTTATTTATCAAACACTTTATCCAAAGCAACTTACAAGTGAGGTAAAAAGCAAACATCTAAGTCACAGAGACAATCTTTGAAGTGTAGTGCTCTAGAAACTGCTGTTTGTGTTTCATGGGGTAGAAGTTCAGAGAAAGCTTCAGATACGTTCTGTTTTCAGTGGATTTCTGAAATCTGAATGATGCATAGACAGAGGAGATGTGGTCAGTAAAGCTAAGTTGATCATCATTGATAACCTGCCTGCTTGTCTTTTTCTGAATTTTCCACTCTCTCCTTCACTACTGATTACTAATTCTCCACACCTGTGCCACTCCTACTGGAGCAGGTCCATGTGCCTCCCAGCCTTGCTAGATAGTCTCACATCAACATGAGGAGACAAACTATCCAGCATTCATTCGGACTGACTTCTTGTGATTGAACCTGCCTGATCTGAGCCTGCCTCTGCTCTGCCCTTTGGTACCGTGAGTATTTTCCTGTGTATGACCTGGGTTTCTAACTTTGCACCTGGGATTTCTAGAGAACTGTAAACTGTTACTTCGTAATTAGTTTTTCATTAACCCATTGTGTTTGAATCATAGCTCTTTCCTCAGAACATATCATTCCTCCTCTGCTCCCAGTCTAAATGTGCTTCATTCTGCTGTCGGCTGTCTTAGAAAGTCCACCATATTCACTACTATTAGCCTTCACCACTTAACAATCTACAACTCCTGTCTCCTCATTGGTTCACTCATCCCTGCCTCTCGATCACCGCCCACCAAGACTAGACCACCATACTCACGACAGCTCAGTTTGGCTGCTGCTTCCTCACATTCATACACTGCATTATCATTGTGAATAAGCCTTCCTTGTCTTACTCGTGTTGTGTGTGCGGTCTCTGGCAATGGAGTCGGATCATATGATAGAACTATCTGGCAACAAACCCCATTCTCTGATAGAAACCAGGCATGGAAAGGCCAGGTAGAAGGAGCTCTTACGGACACTGGCAGTCATTTAGAGACTTTTTCTGAGGCTATTCAGGGCGTGGGAGAAAAATTACCGTATGCTGACTTCCCAGGAATCCCAACTACCTCCAGGTCCAGAGCTGGTTGGTTCTCTCCTTCTTTTGAACTGGTTCTAAACAAGCCTCCACCTTATAACGGGGATCCTGAAAACTGCAGACCCTTTCCCACCCAATGTACGATCAACTTCAGTTTTCAACCCTCTGTTTTTCAGTCAAAGTGGGGGTTTGTAATCTCACTACTCACCGGACCCGCAAGAGCCTTGGCTATGGCGGAGTGGAGCTGTGCCGCAGCCACCTGTTCCTTTTTTAGAGCCTTTCAGATGAACGAATCAATATATTAAATCCTACAAAACCAAACAAGGAGGCGCCTATCAAGCTGGTGGAGATTAAACAGGACGCCGGGTCAGTAGCTGAATACTCCATTGAGTTCGGAAAGCTTGCCACTCTTTGTGATTGGAATGACACTGCATTATTTACCATGTTTTATAAAGGATTGAGTGAGAAAGTGAAAGACGAATTGGCGGCCCATTATTTCCAAGAGAAACTAGATGGGTTAATCGATGTCTCTATTCGCATAGATCATAGGATTAAAGAACTAGTCGGAGAGCGCTTTAAAACACACCCTACTTCTCGCAGTTCACCACCTCATGGATCTTTTCCTCATAACTGTCCCTCCACTAGTTCCTGCAGCAACTCCTCAGTACCAATGCACATCGGATTGACCCGGATTAGTGTGGAGGAGCGGCAGAGACACCTAAAGAACAACCAGTGTTTGTAATGCGGAGGTTAATCACATCGGGTAGCCTCATGTCCACTGAAAGCCAGGCTCCTCCTCTCACGGACATTCACTGCAGCCTCAAGATAAGGCGATCACCATCCTGGCCTTCATTGACTCTTGGGCGGATTTCAAGTTCATGGACCAACAACTGGCAACTAACCTGGGTTTTCAACTCAATCCTCACAACCTATGCAGGTAAAAGCACCTGTTCGGCCATATAATTTATCCCTATTCAGCTCTCAGATCTTGTTCATCTTTCTACTGACAACTGTCATTAATTAAGGGGAAACTAAGGGGGGGTGTCAACAGACACTACAAAAAACTACCAGAATCACTAAGACAAAGAACAAAAAGGGGTACGAAGTAACATACCAAAAACCAAAGTACAAAAGAAAACCACTGCTCAATGACAGGAAAACACTCTCAGAAAACCAAGTAACGAATGTTCAAAGTTCAGAGGGGCTAAGTCCAGATGATTGAAGGGGTGAAGAAAACAGGGCTGAGGAAGATGGCCAGGAGCAGGGCTGAAAACGGGCTGAGAGCAGGCGGGCTGAGAGCAGGCGGGCTGAGAGCAGGCAGGCTTTAGCAAGCAGGTTCTAGCAGGTGGGTTATGTAGCTGGCAGGGTAATGATGACGATCTGACAGAAGGGAGATGACTGAGGAGAGTTTTTGTAGAGACAGGAGCACAGGTGGAGCCAATATGCAATCAGTGACTGGGAGCAGAGGGAGAGAAGTGGCTGGTGGGTGAAGTCCAGAGAGAGGGAGAGGAATTCTTCAGTCGTTTCAACTCCTCCTTTTCCTATCGTCTAGACAACCTCAACACCAAACCCTTTGTCACAACATTTTGAACACATGGAAACCCCTGATTCACCTGACTTCATTCTTCCTACATAGAGAATGAGGTACTGAATGCACACACTCCTTCACCTTTCGCCTGTCCTCCTAACAAACTGTACGTTCTGGACAATCTCCGCTTTAGACTGGTGCCACTCCTCTCGCCTCACCTGCATGATACCTTCATCCTCTCTCCATCCATCATCTGCCATGGTCCCACATATCAGTGTTACTGAACTTCCTTTGTCGAAAGGCTTAAATAGCGTCCTGACTGTGATAGATCAGTTTTCTAAATTGGTTCACTTTGTCCCTCTGGCCAGACTCCCATCAGCTAAGGAGACGGCGGACCTGCTGGTGCAACATGTGTTCCGTCTCCATGGCCTTCCTAGAGACATTGTATCGGACAGAGGACCCCACTTCACCGCTCGCTTCTGGACTGAGTTCTATCGTTTTTTTGGGGATCTCTGTCAATATGTCCTCTGGATTCCAGCCTCAGTTCAATGGTCAGACAGAACGGCTGACACTGGGTTGACTCCATTCCAGGTGGTTTATACGTACCAGCCTCTATTTGATGTTCAGGAGAAGGTATCATTAGTTCCAGCTACATGGGAATCAGTGAGGAGCTGTCACATAGCCTGGAGGAGTGCCTGCACCACCCTCATTGGACAAAAAACGGCGATGTAGACAGGCTCCAGCCTACAGACTCGGCCAGCGAGTGTGGCTCTCCTCCAAGGATATCCCATGGCAAGTGGAGAATCGTAAGTTCGCTCCTACATTCATTGGCCCTTTCCCCATCAACCTGGTGACAGTCCGTCTGTGCCTGCAGACTCCTTCGGATCCTCCCGACCTTTCATGTTTTCCGGTTGAAGCCCGAAGTCGTCCTTCCACTGTTGTTTGACTTTTGCACATAGCCAAGCACAGTGCCTAAAGGCAACATCAGAAGGTTAATCAGCAGCCGATCCACCCACAGCTTCAGAATCACAAGTCACAGATTGACCTGCCAAAAGGTCATTGGGCCCAGGTCAAGGCTTGCTAGGGTTCAGAGACTACGCTTGTCTTGCCAGTTGCATTCAATTTCAATTCAATTCAGTTTTATGTGTATAGCGCCAATTCACAACAGAAGTTATTTCAAGGCACTTTACAGTACAAGGTTTAAGACCTTAGAGAAAATATTTGTACAAAAAAAAATATAGAGAAAACAATCCCATTTGAGCAAGCTTTAGGCAATTAGCTTCATTTTATATTTTTCCATCAGAGTCCACAGGCCACAGATCTAGCCCTTAGTCTCATGGGCACAGCCGCCTCCACTCCAGCTACGTCAGCTGCTCCAGTTCTGGTTGCGGCCACTTCCACTGTCTTGGCTCTTGTCATTGCCATGACTCCAGTTCCAGTTCCTGTCACTGTATCCTCTCCGGTTCCAGTCACGCTTTCAGTTCCTTTCACCGTAGCCGCCCTGGCTCCGGTTCCTGTCACAACTCCAGTGCCGGTCAGAGCAATTGCTTCGGCTACTGCCCTCGATCCAGCTGCTGCAGCCATCCTGTCCTCGCTCCTGGTGACGTATACTCTACACCCTCCATGACTCCAGTTTGTTTGTTTGTCTGTCAATTAGTCAGTCAGGTCATGTCTGTTTGCTGGATAACCTTTGACTCTTCCTTTGTTTTCCCGTTTTTAAGTTTGCATTTCTTTTTGCCTGCCATTTGCAGTGCCTTTTAGTTGATACTTTCTATTGTTTGGTTTGTATGTTTGTTAACGTTCTCCTGCTTTTTCATGGTTTGTTACTTTGTATGGTCGGCCTGTGAGTGCACACTCGAGTGCAAGTGCCTTTTTCACACCAGACAAAACAAACCACACCAAGAGGAAAAACAAACTTGAGTCCAACTTAATCAAACTAAACGTTTAGGTGTTAAGCAACCTTAGACGGTACTAACAAGGCTATGTGCAGCAACATAGATCTCAGTGAAAACGAATAAAATTTTAAATCAGGAATGTAAATTTTTACTTTTAACCATGTTAAAACAAAAAATAAGTTAAGGAGACCATCATGTTTGTTCAGTTTCATTAGTTTCTTTTTATTCATGTTATGTTGAAGCACCACTTAAAAGCAATGTCTAATTTTATGAGTTAAGTTTTAGTCATTTTAATTAGATACTGAGTCTGCATTCATACTCCCAAGACCATAACTCACTAGAGTCCATGAACCCAAACAAAACAAAACCAAACCCACCTGTTACAGCAAAGGGAAAAAAAAGACTAGTCAAGGGGTTGATGATGTAAATGAAGAGGATGAAGTACAGAACGAGGGAGAAAGGAGGGACGTTAGTGTCCAAGAGAGAGAGACTGGAAAACAGGCAGGAGGTGAAAGAGGAGGGGAAACGAGAGAGAAAAAACTGGATGATACTGAACTCTGAAGGCTGACAGAGTAAACCAGTGTTTCCTTCTCTCTGTGACGATGGAGACACTGAAAAAAGTTGAACTCTGTTTTCCACAGCTCCTCAACACCTCCTGCAAGAAACACAAACGTCCTCAATCTGAGTCATTGATCATTTACACTCTGCTGTCCTCCATCTCTCTGCTCACTGTGTCTCTCAACCTGCTGGTCATCATCTCCATCTGTCACTTCAGGCACAGATACATGTTTAACTTTAATATTAATTTTTATTTGTTCTAAGTATGTTGGTCCTGTAATAAGACTCATTTATATAAACTGAGGTTTCAACATCCTAATTTATCATTTCCATACAGCATAATGTAATTTCATCTGTTACAGCTGGTATTGTGAAGTTACTATTTCTAACTGTAGATATTTATAATATTCACTGTGATGATTCTCTCTCCCTCCAGGCAGCTCCACACTCCCACCAACCTCCTCCTTCTCTCTCTGGCTGTCTCAGACTTCCTTGTTGGTCTCATCGTGATGCCGTTTCAAATCCTGTTATTAGAACCCTGCTGGTTTCTTGGTGACCTGGTCTGTGTTCTGTTTAATTTTTCCCCCTTTATCACTGTCTGTGCCTCAGTAGTGAACATGTTGCTGATTTCAGTCGACCGTTATGTTGCTATCTGTGACCCTCTGCGTTACCCTGCAAAGATCACAGCAAAGACTATTAGAATCTGTGTTCTCCTGTGTTGGATTTACTCTGTTTTCTATAGTTTTCTGTTTTTACCTGACAACCTGAAACAACCAGGCAGGTATAACTCCTGCTATGGAGAATGTGTAATCAGTGTAAATGTAGCTATCGACATTGTCTTTGGTTTTATTATCCCCATTTCATCCATCATCATTCTGTATATGAGAGTGTTTGTAGTTGCTGTGTCTCAGGCTCGTTCCATGCGCTCCCACATTGCAGCTGTCAAACTGCAGCGTTCAGTGACTGTAACTGTGAAGAAATCAGAGCTGAAAGCAGCCAGGACTCTTGGTGTGGTTGTTGCTGTGTTTCTCATGTGTTATTGTCCATCATACTGTGTCGGTTTTTCTGGGTATGATATTGTAATGGGTTCTTCAACTAACCTGTTTATTGTTTTCCTCGTATATTTTAACTCCTGTCTAAATCCTGTGATCTACGCCTTCTTTTACCCCTGGTTTAGAAAATGTGTTAAACTTATTCTTACCCTTCAGATTCTGCTGCCTAACTCCTGTGAAGCTAATGTGCTGTAAAGAGAAACTGTTCAGTGACTGAAAAGAGATGTGAACATGAGTACTGTTATTTTTTTGATGCACAGTGATGTTACTCCTTTCAGGTCAGATCTGCCCTCCAGTTAGTCTTTGTAGAAAAATCTCCCAGTTTCTGCTATAAAATTATTTTAAATATACAAACTTCAAGATTAAGATTTCTCAGTAACATGTCGGTTATAATCAAAACACTAGAAGAATCTACTCCTTTACCTCATAATCATTTTATATGTGTAAAACATATAAACTATATTATATTTTAATGTCAATAAAGTCGTAGTCTAATCCAGTTTTCTATAAGATTTGTGTCAAGTTTTTTGCAGTTTGCCTTTTATTAGAGGTAGAGGTTAAAAGCAGAGATAAAAGATAAGAGTAAGGAAGTAGAACTTTGCACAGTAAGTAAACACGTGGAACAAATTGTTGGTACCCCCTTCATTAAAAAAAAAAAAAAGGTCAAGAGTCATTGAAATAACGTCTAAATGTCAGTAGTACAAAACAAATACTAAACATTAACTAATAAAATTCACACATTTCACACAGAAAAGATGTAAAATAATTTCACCACTGGGAGATGTTCAACTGAAGTGTGTGACCTGTAATTAGCTTCACAGGTTTCTTCACACTTGCAGTCAGTCGATCTGTCTATTTAAAAGTGTTATTGTGCTGTTTTTATCGTGGTGTTGACCACAAAAGAACCCAGAACAACTTCCATAGAGATTAGAGGTAAAATCCAAGGTCAAGGTACATCAGAGTCAGATCACACCATCAGTCACTGTTTAAGCCAAAGTGGACTTAATAGAAGAATATTAAGTTAAGGTGACCCTCACTTTTGCCTCTCCTGAACCACAACTTAAAAGTAATGTCTGATTTTTATGAGTCAATTGTTGGTAAATTTTTATGTATTACTTTTGTCAGTTTCAAGATATTTTAGTGACCTTTGTGACATTTTCTTTCTTTAACAGAAGAGTGTAAACTATGTATTAATTATGTACATTTAGAATTGGTTATCATTTATTTTTATTCAAAGGGACTTTGAAAAAAACTCCAGTTGCTCAGTTGAACTAGAAGTACTGTGTTGTGGTTGTTTGCCTCCACTAACCTTTGATATTGTAATCTGGAAGTTGAGTCATGGCAACTGGACTTCCTTCTTGTTAGGTTGAATCATTTGACCACTAATCAAGTAGCTTCTTGGTTGGAGTCCACACATTTGTACTCCAGGTTTGGTTTCACGCCACCCCTTGGCCTGAATAGGCTTGTCAGCTAAAACTGGACCGCATCCACTATATTGCTCATTCTGTGTTTTGGACTCCGGTCTTTGGGGTGGACGAGTTTCTGCCTGAGAGTATTGGTGGATTTAAAGTAGACGGGTATGCTGTGCTGTGTGAAACCCCAGCCATGTAAGGGTTTTGGGGTTGGACCTGGGACTCCATCTGTTCCATTGTTTTTGTTTTTTTTGTCTGGAACAGGATTCTGCCTTAATAGGCCAAGTTTTTGTGTTGTAGTGGGCGATATGTGTCAAACAAAAGCAACTGGTCAGTGTAGGAGGGTTTCCTGTAAACCTCTAATTCCAGTCTGTGAACTGTTCCAATGATGACTGCAAAGTGGTCTACAACACCAGAAAAATTAGGTCCACCAGGTTGGACACACTTAAAAACTTTGTCCAGATTCAGGATCTGATAAGTTTCTGCTTCAGTCCAAACAGATGTTTGTGGGAGATGTAAGAAATTCCTCTCCTTTTTTTCCTGAGATATAGAGTTGATGAGCATGAACTGTTACAACTTCTGCCTCATCCCGGTTCAGTTGGTTTTCTTTCTGTGTACTTCCTGTTCTCACCTGGTCTCACTCTGTGGCTCGGCTCTCCAGCCACTTCCTGATGCCCATATTTGGACCACCTCAGCTCTAATTATGGATCAGCTTCTTCTATGTTCACCTTTCCTTTGTAGCTCCCCTCAGTCCTCGGTTGGTCACTCTTTGTTGACACATTGAATTGAGTGTTTCCTTCTCTCTATGACGATGGAGACACTGAAAAAAGCTGAACTCTGTTTTCCACAGCTCTTCAACACCTCCTGCAAGAAACACAAACGTCCTCAATCTGAGTCTATGATCATTTACACTCTGCTGTCCTCCATCTCTCTGTTCACTGTGTCTCTCAACCTGCTGGTCATCATCTCCATCTCCCACTTCAGGCACAGATACAGATATGTTTAACTTTCATAATATTTTGTTGTGATACATGCTGGTTCTGTAACTGTAAGACTTTTAAAATATAAACAGAGCTTTTAACATCTAATAACTCTCAGTGTTATTATATTCACTGTAATGATTTTCTCTCCCTCCAGATACATGCTTGTGCATTTTCAAGACTTTTTCTATGTATAAACAGAGCTTTCAACATCCTAATTTATTATGTAGATACACTATAATGTAATTTCATCTGTCACATTTGGTTTTATAAAATTACTATTTTTAACTGTAAGTGTTCATAATATTCACTGTGATGATTCTCTCTCCCTCCAGGCAGCTCCACACTCCCACCAACCTCCTCCTTCTCTCTCTGGCTGTCTCAGACTTCCTTGTTGGTCTCTTTGTGATGCCGTTTCAAATCCTGTTATCAGAACCCTGCTGGTTTCTTGGTGACCTGCTCTGTGTTCTGTTTAATTTTCCTCCCTTCATCACTGTCTGTGCCTCAGTAGTAAACATGGTGCTGATATCAGTCGATCGTTATGTTGCTATCTGTGACCCCCTGCATTACTCTGCAAAGGTCACTGCAAACAGAGTTCGAATCTCTGTTCTCCTGTGTTGGGTTTATTCTGTTTTCTTCAGTTTTATGATTTTAAATGATAATCTGAAACAACCAGGCAGGTATAACTCCTGCTATGGAGAATGTGTGATTAATATAAATGGAGCTATTGACCTTGTCTTAGGTTTTATCATCCCCATTTCCTCCATCATCATTCTGTATATGAGAGTGTTTGTAGTTGCTGTGTCTCAGGCTCGTTCCATGCGCTCCCACATTGCAGCTGTCAAACTGCAGCGTTCAGTGACTGTAACTGTGAAGAAATCAGAGCTGAAAGCAGCCAGGACTCTTGGTGTGGTTGTTGCTGTGTTTCTCATGTGTCTCTGTCCACCTAACTTTGTGTTTTTTTTCTGGGTTTGATGTTATTACAGGTTCTTTATCTAACCTCTTTATTGTTTTTCTTGTGTATTTTAACTCCTGTCTAAACCCTGTGATCTACGCCTTCTTATACCCCTGGTTTAGAAAATCTGTTAAACTCATTGTTACACTTCAGATCCTGCAGCCTCACTCATGTGAAGCTGATGTGCTGTGGAGATAAAGTTTTAAATGAATGAAAAGAGCTGTGACCTTTTAATAAAGTCACTCAAGTGAAAAGCTGCATGGACAAAACATTTGCTGTGATTCTCATCTTCTACATATCAGTTTATCCAATACACGTAATCATAATTTCTTTTTCATTAAATTCTTCGTTGCATTTAACAGTTCGAGAGTTTTCTGCCTCCACTGATCCATCCTCTAATATTAAGGGAAAAAACTAAAACTCTCTCTGTTCCTTTTATTACACATACATTTGGTTGTACAGTCTTAACTGGTGGCTGCTTGGACTTAGTGCGATGTTAGTATTACTTTGAACATTGAGTCACATGCTGTGTTTTGACTGGTGGATATCAACTATGGAGTCAGTACCTGTGGTAAAGAACTAATGGAGGTTCTGTAGCCAATAGTGGCCCTCAGCCAATATTTTACATGTGTTTATATAAATTAATCACTATGAATGCTGTTTAGTATTGACAGTATTGTTTTCCAAATCTTTATTATTATTCTTCCGTACGTTTTACTGCTGCAACTACTCCTTTATACTTTGAGCTACAGAAACCGTTCAGGTATCAAAATTTTCAGCTTTTTAAGGGCTAGTGTGCTTCCATTTAGAATTTTTATAACTTTTATACTTTTTATAATATTAAACTTTTTTAAATAATTTTTTATAATGGATTTCTTTGGGAGAGTCTCTTCAGAAACTCTTCAACTTCCTCTTCTTTCATCTTTAGCTACTTTAACTACAGCATACTTTCAGCTACAGAAATCATTCAGGTAACAAAATGTTCAGCTTTTTCAGCTCTTTTAATCTTCCATTCAGTTTTTTAAATATCTTTTATGGTTTTACCATAATGACTGATTTTGGACTTTGTAATGTGAGTGAATGATGGAATGTTGGTTCAGCTAGAGTGGAGAGGCGGATTTTTTAAAACCAGAATCGTTCTCAATAAACTGTCAGCACAGCCACAATTTTCACTCTTTTTACATAATTCTTTCACAGAAAAGTAGGTAAACTTGTCCTGATTCTGATAAGTTATTTGTGAAAGCTGAGAGACAAATTGTTTTTTTCTCTGTGAGCCTCAGAGTGACGGGAGTCCCCCCTCAGCTCTCCCATTAGCCCCAATGGTGAATTTGGTCCGAGATTCTGTCCGACAAGCTGAAGGGTCCACTTGGATCACACTAGTGGTTCATTAAAGTCATAGCTTTCACAGCATTCACAGTGATTATAGACAAACATTTTTAAAATTAAAGATTATAGGACCATCTAAAAGCAGCTTGATGTTACTGTGACTTGCACATTGTATTTGGAGGTTGAAGGTTCACAGGATGTTGGCCAAACTACCTAGACGTGAGACCAGAGACCAGAGCAAAATCTAAATAGATTAGAGGTAAAATCAAAGGCCAAGTACATCCCAGTGTCATAAGGCTTGGTCTTTGTCATGGTCCTCCATCAGGATAATAACCCAAAGACTGCTAAAATCATCCAAGAAGGGCTGAGAATAAATGATTGGACTGTTCTGAAGTGGCTTTCTGTGAGTCCTGAACGTCTGTGGACGTTTGCCATCTGCAAAACTGGAGCAATTGAGAGTTGTGTGACGTGCAGAAGTCTCTTAGTTACAGAAATCACTTGATTGCAGTTTTCTTTTCTTTCAGTTTTTCCTATCAGGGGTCGCCACAGCGAATCATCCTTTTCAACCTAATTCTATCATGGGCATCTTCCACCCTAACACCAGCCAACCTCATGTCCTCTGTTATAACATCCATATATCTCCTCTTTGGCCTCTCTGACTTTGTTGCTAACTCAGACAACGTGAGCCGTCCCTCTGATGTACTCGTTCCTTATTCTGTCTAACCTGGTCACTCCTAAGGAGAAGCTCAACATCTTCATCTCTGCTACCTCCATCTCAGCCTCTTGTCTCTGTCTCACTGCTACCGTCTCTAACCCATAGAGCAGAGCTGGTCTCACCACTGTCTTGTACACCTTTCCTTTGAGTCTTGCTGACACTCTTCTGTCACACACCACTCCTGACACTTTCCTCCACCCGCTCCAACCTGCCTGCACTCGTCTCTTCACCTCTTTTCCACACTCCCCATCACACTGAACTGTTGACCCCAAGTACTTCAATTCAATTCAATTTTATTTGTAGAGCGCTTTTAGAGTAGTGTGTGACCAACTCCATTCTCCACACGCATCCCATAGGGCAAACATGGATCAAGGCGACGAGATCTCCAGCCAGAAGTTGGGCATCAGGACGAGTCAGACAGGTCCAGAGGGCAGAGGGTGGAATGACGTGAAGCTCGACAGAGAGACAGGAAGAGGGAAAATAGAGAGAAAAAGAAGAGGAGAGATGGCAGTTAGTTGTGATCACAGTCAGATAAACTTAAACTCCTGCACCTTCTTCACCTCAGCCCTCTGTAACCTAACACTTCTACCTTGATCCCTCTCGTTCAGACACATGTATTCTGTCTTACTACGACTGACCTTCATGCCTCTTCTTTCCAGAGCAAACCTCCACCTTTCCAGCTGTTCCTCTACCTGCTCTCTACTCTCACTGCAAATTACAATGTCATCCGCAAACATCATTGTCCAGGGAGATTCCTGTCTGACCTCATCTGTCAGCCTGTCCATCAGCATAGCAAACAAGAAGGGACTCAAAGCTGATCCTTGGTGTAGTCCCACCTCCACCTTGTACTCCTCTGTGTGACCTACATCACATCTCACCACCGTCATACTTCTCTCATACATGTCCTGAACTAGTCTGACATACATCTCCCCCACTCCAGACAACCTCATACAGTACCACAGCTCCTCCCTCGGCACCCTGTCATACGCCTTCTCTAAATCCACAAAGACACAATGCAGCTCCTTCTGACCATCTCTGTACTTTTCCATCAACATTCTCAAAGCAAAAACAGCATCAGTGGTGCTCTTACGGGGCATGAAACCATACTGCTGCTCACAAATCTCCACCTTCTTCCTAAGCCTGGCTTCCACTACTCTTTCCCACAGCTTCATTGTGTGGCTCATCAACTTTATTCCTCTATAGTTGCTGCAGTTCTGCGCGTCACACTTGTTCTTAAAGATAGGAACCAGAACGCTTCTCCTCCATTCCTCAGGCATCTTCTCACTCTCTAGAATCCTATTGAACAAACTGGTTAGAAACTCCACTGCTGTCTCTCCTAAGCACTTCCAAACCTCCACAGGTACGTCATCAGGACCAACAGCCTTTCCACTCTTCATCCTTTTCAGAGCCTTCCTAACCTCATCCTTTCCAATCTCTGCTATTTCCTGCTCCACAACATCCACATCTTCCTCCCTTCTTTCCCTGTCATTTTCCTCGTTCATCAGCTCCTCAAAATACTCCTTCCATCTTTTCTGCACACTCTCCTGGGTTGTTAGCACCTTTCCATCTCTGTCCTTAATCACCCTTACCTGTTGCACATCCTTCCCATCTCTATCTCTCTGTCTGGCTAGCCTGTACAAGTCCTTCTCTCCTTCCTTTGTGTCTAACCTGTCATACAGCTCATCGTAAGCTTTCTGTTTGGCCTTTGCCACCTCCCTCTTCACTCTACGCTGCGCTTCCTTGTACTCCTGTCTACTTTCCTCAGTCCTTTCTACATCCCACTTCCTTTTAGCCAACCTCTTCCTCTGGATGCATTCTTGTACGTCCTCATTCCACCACCAAGTGTCTTTACCTTCTTTCCTCTTTCCAGATGACACACCTAGCACCTTCCTACCTGTTTCCCTGATAACCTCTGCTGTAGTTTCCCAGTCATCTGGAAGCTCATCCTGACCACCCAGAACCTGTCTCAACTTCTGCCTGAATTCCTCACATGTTTCTTCATTCTTTGGCTTCCACCACTTGGTCGTCTTTTCTGTCTTCCCTCTCTTCTGGAAGTAAGTGTTGACTACAGCCATTTCCATCCTCTTAGCAAAGTCCACCACAATCTGTCCTTCCAGATTCCTTTCCTTTACACCAAACCTGCCCATCACCTCCTCATCACCTCTGTTGCCCTCACCAACATGCCCATTGAAGTCTGCTCCAACAACAACTCTCTCTCCTCTGGGGATACTCTCTATGACCTCATCAAACTCACTCCAGAATCTCTCCTTCTCTTCTAACTCACAGCCAACCTGTGGCGCATACCCACTGACTACATTCACCATCACCCCTTCAATTTCTAGCTTTAGGCTCATCACCCTGTCTGAGACTCTTTTCACGTCTAGAACACTGTTTACAAACTCCCCCTTCAAGATCACTCCTACCCCGTTTCTCTTCCTATCCACACCATGGTAGAACAGTTTGTATCCTCCTCCAATACTACGTGCCTTGCTGCCCTTCCACCTCGTCTCCTGCACACACAGTACATCTACCTTCCTTCTCTCAATCATGTCTGCCAGCTCTCTGCCTTTCCCTGTCATTGTGCCAATGTTAAGAGTCCCAATTCTCAGATCTATGCTCCTGCCTTTTCCCTTCTCTCTCTGACCACGAACTCTTCTGCCTCCCCTCTTTCTTTGACCAACAGTAGTCAAATTTCCACTGGCACCCTGTAGGTTAACAGCATCGGTGGCTTGGGACCGGCACAGAAGTCACTGGCTTGCAACCCCTGCGGCTAGAGTCTAGATTAAATCACTTGATATTAGTAATTACCTCAAATGATGCAGGTGAATACTATGATGCAGACTATGAAGGAAGATTAGTGTCTGAAAGAGAGACTGAAAGACAGGAGGAGAGGGAATTAACTGTGTGACACAGAACTTTGCTCAGAAAGCTGTTCAGTAGTTTCTGTCCTGACTCCTCAACACATCCTGGAAGAAAGTCATGCATCCTCACTCTGAAGCCTGTGTTCAGAGCCTCTCACACACCATGTCTTGTGGTGAGGGGGGACCACAAGATGTTTTCCATTTGCAGAGATTGTAGACCTGGATGGGGGATTATGTGCTGCTGCATTTTGGATCATGTAGAAGGTTTGATGGTGAAACTGGAGACACCATCACTAAGAAAATGCAGTAGCCCTAAGAAACCAACCATGTCACTAGAAATCATAAAAGTGATTGTACTGAAGACTGAAGTATGAAGCAGAATTTAGTTTAGAAAATCTGTCAAACAAATTGTTACACTACAGATACTACTTCTGCATTCACAGAGTTTATTGCAGTGGGGAGAAGTTTTTGTGCTAAAAAGCTTCAAATGATGACTGGAGTGAGTAACTCCAGTTCCACAAGTGAATTAGAAGTATTGTGTTTGCGTTGTTTTCATTTATTGACCAGTGAAACTGTAGTTTACACAGGTTTTTCTAGATTCATGATCTAATAAGTTTATGCATGAATTGGATAAACATGAGGTGAAAATGACCTTTGACCTCTGTCCAACAACATCTACCCAGTTCATCACTGAGTCCAAGTTGATACAGGCACAACTTGAAAAAAGTCGTTGAACTCTGACGGTTTTTTATATTTTCCCAGAGCCAAAACTCATTAGAGTCCATGAACCAAACAAAACAAAACCAAACCCACCTGTTACAGCAAGAAGAAAAAGACTAGTCAAGGGGTTGATGATGTAAATGAAGAGGATGACGCACAGAACGAGGGAGGGAGGGGGTAAGTTAGAGTCCAAGAGAGAGAGACTGGAAAACAGGCAGGAGGTGAAAGAGGAGGGGAAACAAGAAAGATAAAGAAAACTGGATGATACTGAACTCTGAAGGCTGACAGAGTAAACCAGTGTTTCCTTCTCTCTCTGATGATGGAGACACTGAATAAAGCTGAACTCTGTTTTCCACAGCTCTTCAACACCTCCTGCAAGAAAAACAAACGTCCTCAATCTGAGTCTATGATCATTTACACTGTGCTGTCCTCCATCTCTCTGCTCACTGTGTCTCTCAACCTGCTGGTCATCATCTCCATCTCCCACTTCAGGCACAGATACATGTTTAACTTTATTAATTGCAATGTTGTGAAACATGGTGGTGCTTTGATAAGACTTTTTTTAATATAAACTGAGCTTTCAACATCCTAATTTATTATTTATATTAGATACAGTATAATGTAATTTCATCTGTAACAGCTGGTTTTATAAAATTACTTTTTCTAACTGAGGTGTTTATAATATTCACTGTGATGATTTTCTCTCCCTCCAGACAGCTCCACACTCCCACCAACCTCCTCCTCCTCTCTCTGGCTGTCTCAGACTTCCTTGTTGGTCTCATTGTGATGCCGTTTCAAATCCTGTTATTAGAACCCTGCTGGTTTCTTGGTGACCTGGTCTGTGTTCTGTTTAATTTTCCTCTCTTCATCACTGTCAGTACCTCAGTAGTGAACATGGTGCTGATATCAGTCGACCGTTATGTTGCTATCTGTGACCCTCTGCGTTACCCTGCAACGATCACTTCAAAGACTGTCAGAATCTGTGTTCTCCTGTGTTGGATTTATTCTGTTTTCTATAGTTTTCTGTTTTTACCTGACAACTTCAAACAACCAGGCAGGTATAACTCCTGCTATGGAGAATGTGTAATCAGTGTAAATGTAGTTGTTGATCTTGTCTTAGGTTTTCTCATCCCCATTTCCTCCATCATCATTCTGTATATGAGAGTGTTTGTGGTGGCTGTGTCTCAGGCCCGTTCCATGCGTTCCCACATTGCAGCTGTCAAACTGCAGCGTTCAGTGACTGTAACTGTGAAGAAATCAGAGCTGAAAGCAGCCAGGACTCTTGGTGTGGTTGTTGCTGTGTTTATCTTATGTTACTGTCCATATTATGGTGTCTCTCTCTCTGGGTATGAGGTTTTTCTGAGCTCCTCAACTATCGTCTTTTTTGTTTTCCTTCTATATTTTAACTCCTGTCTAAATCCTGTGATCTACGCCTTCTTTTACCCCTGGTTTAGAAAATGTGGGAAACTTATTCTTACATTTCAGATTCTGCTGCCTAACTCATGTGAAGCTAATGTGCTGTAAGGAGAAACTGTTCAGTGACTGAAAAGAGATGAACATGAAAATGAGCACTGGTATTTTATTGATGCACAGTGATGTGACTTCTTTATGTGCAGGTTTTGGACACACAAACCCCCCCAGTTAATGTTTGCATAAGGGTTTTTTAGTCAAATGAAAACATTTGAACTTTACAGAGAAGAACAGTTTTTTTTCTTTTTTCATAATCAAAACACCAGAAGAAACTACTCTTTTTCTTTATAATCATTTCAAATGTATACACCAACACTCTAGTGTCAATAAAGTTGTTAAATTAGCCTGTCTTCTTTTACATTTGTTTCAAGTTGTTTACTGTTTGTGTTTTATTACAGGCAAAGGTGTAAAGCAGACAGAACTATATGTTTTAAAGCACCAGACAATGTAATAAATAATTAGACGTTACAAAAATTCATTTGAAAACATTATTAATATGATAAATACATGCCCATTACTGTTGTACATTTAAATTAACAGTTATTTATTTGACACTTTATCCAAAGCAGATATCTAAGTCAAAAAGACAAACTTTGAAGTTTAGTTTTCTAGAAACAGTTACTTCAGATTAATGCCATAAAAGCAGAACCAGAGAACAGAAATGTTTTGCCTTGGGTCTTTTGAGTTGATGTAATAGGACCACAAGACCTCATTCACTTCTAGACCTGGATAAGGGAGTTCAGGTAGGCCGTTGTTGTTGAGTTGATCACTTTGTAAATGAGGGTCAGGGCATTGAACGTGATGCAGCAGCTACAGGAAGTCAGAGGGCTGAAGAGGTGTGTAACGTGTCCTTTTTAGCTGATTAAAAATGAGACGTGCTGCTGCATTTTGGATCATCTGGAGGGGTTTAATGGTGCAGCTGGTAAATCTGTCATCTGACAGCAGTCACCGCGTGTGACCCCAGGAAACATGCTTTTTGACCGTACTTGAAGATAGTGTAATGGCACATCCAGCACAGTAGATGGCAATGGCGCTCCCAGTGTCAGAGTGTGTGCACAGAGTATTAGCCCTATGGTGTTATTGCACAGAGTATGCAAACTTACTGCAGAAAGCGTGAGGTTTGAAGAAGTGTAGTGAACAAACCCTTAAGAGTCACCAAGGAAAAATATTTGACAGGGATGAAAAGAAAGTCGAGAGACGAATGTCAGCCAAAAGCTAAGACGAGGAAATATGATGAAGGATATGCAGTGCTCGACTTGGCTATGTCGTGAGCGAGGACAAAATGGTAGGTTAACTGTGTTAGGGGGGGCGCATATGTGTAGTTTTCTATGTGTAGTTCCTCCTGGGGGTGGGCGTAACAGAAAATAATTGTGAAGCACCGATGTAAAGGAAGAGGATGACGCACAGAACGAGGGAGGGAGAAGGTACGTTAGAGTCCAAAAGAGAAACTGCTCCAGATGTATGGTCCCTTGAAGCTCAACACACCATGTCTCACAAAAAGCCCAGTATCCCAGTGCTTTAAGCATCCTGTGATAGAGATGGACTGCTTCATTCTTTCTCTCCTGGATGGCCTCAGCTCTCTCTCAAAAAAATACAGGACACAAGAGAGTACCCTCTCTTTTAGCTGCTCATCACAGAGCTCTGCTTCGGTGAATGCAGGTAAGGTTCCCTGTTCTGATGGTACTGACTGGTGAAGGTCATGTAGCGTGCTTACTGCTCTGTCTCTCGTACCAGATTCCCATTCAATATGTGTGCACTGGGTTTATCTATCAGCTGGATCGGCGAAAGGCAATAACCTGGTACCTCATTGACTTCAGATGAAAAACTATCATGGAGCTCAGCATGCAACCCCCTACAAACACTGTCTCTGACAAGAGGTTTTAAAGTCATAGCTCGCCAACCTTTCTACCCAGCATAGTTTACAACAATCTGCTTTGGCTTTGTCAGAATGTGAGCCAGCGGGTTGTTGTCGATCTAGACAGTAAATTTGTGCCCCTTGAGTGGGTGACTGAACTTTCCGCAGGCTGACTATTTTAAAGCCAGAAACACCGGACAATGAGCTGTCAAATCCATCATGCTGAATAGATAGTTACCTTACAGCGCTGCTAGACAGTCGGCCTGGTGAGGGAGGGGGTGCCTCCATTCATCCTCCACACAAGTACAAATGGTGATGCATAGTCACTCGTTGACTTTCTGAGGATCTCTTTTTCCTCCATTTCACTCAAACTTGGTGCAGTTTTTGGTACTGTCCAGGGGGAACTGTCCTGTAAGAGAGAATGAACGGTCTTTGGTCTTTAAACTTTTATCTCTGCCACTGTCGAGATGGTGGAGTGAGAAAATGTCTCATCCAATGTCCTCCTACAGTCCTAGGACACCTCACACTCCTCAATATCAATGACACCAAGTGCCACTAAACTACAGCATTGTTCTGCAGAACAAAGTGCAGGTGATTCACTGACTGTGGGAAGCAGACCAAGGGATGTGAAGATGTAAATGAAGAGGATGACGCACAGGACGAGGGAGGGAGGGGGGAAGTTAGTGTCCAAGAGAGAGAGACTGGAAAACAGGCAGGAGGTAAAAGAGGAGGGGAAACAAGAGACACAGAGAAAACTGGATGATACTGAACTGAAGGCTGACAGAGTAAACCAGAGTTTCCTTCTCTCTGATGATGATGGAGACACTGAATAAAGCTGAACTCTGTTTTCCACAGCTCTTCAACACCTCCTGCAAGAAACACAAACGTCCTCAATCTGAGTCTATGATCATTTACACTGTGCTGTCCTCCATCTCTCTGCTCACTGTGTCTCTCAACCTGCTGGTCATCATCTCCATCTCCCACTTCAGGCACAGTTACATGTTTAACTTTAATGATTCGTTGTTGTGATACATGCTGGAGCTGTAGTAAGACTGTTTTATTTAGAAACTGAGCATTCAACATCCCAGCTTCTTATTAAGATACAGTACATGTAATTTCATCTGTCACAGCTGGTTTCATAAATTTCAAATTTCTCAGAAATATTCTATCTACTTCTATTTCTAACTATAGATGTTTATAATATTCACTGTGATGATTTTCTCTCCCTCCAGGCAGCTCCACACTCCCACCAACCTCCTCCTTCTCTCTCTGGCTGTCTCAGATTTCCTTGTTGGTCTCATCGTGATGCCGTTTCAAATCCTGTTATTAGAACCCTGCTGGTTTCTTGGTGACCTGGTCTGTGTTCTGTTTAATTTTCCTCCCTTCATCACTGTCTGTGCCTCAGTAGTGAACATGGTGCTGATATCAGTCGACCGTTATGTTGCTATCTGTGACCCTCTGCGTTACTCTGCAAAGTTCACAGCAAAAAGAGTTCGAATCTCTGTTCTCCTGTGTTGGATTTATTCTGTTTTCTACAGTTTTCTGTTTTTACCAGAGAACCTGAAACAACCAGGCAGGTATAACTCCTGCTATGGAGAATGTGTGATTAATATAAATGGAGCCATTGACCTTGTTTTAGCTTTTATCATTCCCATTTCCTCCATCATCATTCTGTATATGAGAGTGTTTGTGGTTGCTGTGTCTCAGGCTCGTTCCATGCGCTCCCACATTGCAGCTGTCAAACTGCAGCGTTCAGTGACTGTAACTGTGAAGAAATCAGAGCTGAAAGCAGCCAGGACTCTTGGTGTGGTTGTTGCTGTGTTTTTTATATGTTACTGTCCATCATACTGTGTCTCTTTTTCTGGGAATGACATCGTTATGGGTTCTTCAGTTAACCTCTTCATTGTTTTCCTTGTATATTTTAACTCCTGTCTAAACCCTTTGATCTACGCCTTCTTTTACCCCTGGTTTAGAAAATGTGTTAAACTTATTCTTACACTTCAGATTCTGCTGCCTAACTCCTGTAACTTTAATTTAATGTAGAGAGAAAATGTTCAGATATGTGGACTCGAGTACTTTATGTACACAGTGATGTTATACAATCATTGAAAATGAATCAAGTTTCTTCCAGAAAAAGATTTTAAATGTATGTATATACTTTAAAGTTTTATTTTCTCAGGAACATGTCTGTTATGATCAAAACCGTAGTAGAAAATTTCTTTACAATCATTTTATATTTATACAATAATTTTCTAGTTAAGTCGTAAACTGAGTCAGTTTTTTAACATTTCTGTCAAGTTTTGTGGCAGTTTGCCTTTAATTACAGGCAGAGGTGAAAAGGAGAGATAAAATCAAGAGCAAGGAATTTGAAGCTTCCACAGTAACGATATGTGTCCTGGGCCAGACAATATAATAAATAATTGAAAATAACAACAAGTAACAATAATTAAAATTGAAAATTATAGGTTAAAAAAATACATGTACACCTCTGGACTAAATAATTTGTTCTCTTCTGTTAAAGAAAGAAACACTCAATAACTTTAATCTTAAAATATTAATAATACATAAGAATTCTAAATAAATTATGTGTACATAAAAATTAACTAATGAAAACAGACATTGAAGAACACATTAAAATAACTGGTCAAGATAGAAATGATAGGACCCCTAGAAAAGTTGTTAAATAATTTAACCACAGTGTCGCTGTGTCCCTGTAATAAGCTTCACAGGTTTCTTCACACTTGTAAATCAGTCAGTCTGTTTATATAAAGGGTGAAAAGTGGTCACTGTGCTTTTTATTGTGTGTACCACACTAAGACAAACATGTTAAAGTTAAAGGCTTTAAGACCATCTCCGAGCAGCTTGATGTTCCTGTGACTACAGGTGCACATATTCCTGAGAAGGTTAGGATGATAGCCAACAGACAATACTACTAAAACTAAACTAAAGAACCCAGAACATATTCCAGATGAAAAACACTAACCTACAAACTAGACATACAAAGTAAAAACTGAAAGTCAATGCCATAACAGGCAAAAATTCAAATTTACAAACAGGGATAAAGTCCAACAAACAAAGAAAAAGTCCAGAGGAATCAACAAACGTATAAGAACATATTTGACCAACTGACGGAGGGACGAACAAACAAACCAGACTCGTGGAGGGTGTAGTGTGTGAAATAGAACTCCAACAAACAGAGGAGCAGTCTGGGATTAAACAAAGGGGGGAATTTCTGATTGATCCAATTTAAATATGTGGCAAAGTTCGACAAACAAACAAGTGGAAAAATTCCATGTATGATGCATCAAACCAGCAACGAAAAAAGGAGTGAGGGGAGCTTCTAAAGAAAAAATTATTATTAATTATTAATCCATAATCAATCAGCTGCAAAGGAAGGAAGAGGAAGTCGATGTAGGGCCAAACAGGAAGTAACAGAGGAGTGAGTGGGACGAAGTGGGACACACAAAAATAAAACCAACTAATGGGACAAAGGGAGGAACTATGATACCCTGTTCTATTACAGAGGCCCTGAAGCAGACGGTTGTACTCAAACAGGCGACAAGGGTAGAAAAGGTCGAGTCTTATTGATGGAGGGGCATGTTGTTGAACCCAGACGTCAAATCCATCATGCTGAATAGACAGTTACCTTAAGTGCTGCTAGACAGTCGGCCTGGTGAGGGAGGGGGTGCCTCCATTCTTCCTCCACACAAGTACAAATGGTGATGCATAGTCACTAGTTGACTTTCTGAGGATCTCTTTTTCCTCCATTTCACTCAAACTTGGTGCAGTTTTTGGTACTGTCCAGGGGGAACTGTCCTGTAAGAGAGAATGAACGGTCTTTGGTCTTTAAACTTTTATCTCTGCCACTGTCGAGATGGTGGAGTGAGAAAATGTCTCATCCAATGTCCTCCTACAGTCCTAGGACACCTCACACTCCTCAATACCAATGACACCAAGTGACACTAAACTACAGCATTGTTCTGCAGAACAAAGTGCAGGTGATTCACTGACTGTGGGAAGCAGACCAAGGGATTTGAAAATGTAAATGAAGAGGATGAAGCACAGGACGAGGGAGGGAGGGGGGAAGTTAGTGTCCAAGAGAGAGAGACTGGAAAACAGGCAGGAGGTAAAAGAGGAGGGGAAACAAGAAAGAGAAAACTGGATGATACTGAACTCTGAAGGCTGACAGAGTAAACCAGTGTTTCCTTCTCTCTGGGATGATGGAGACACTGAAAAAAGCTGAACTCTGTTTTCCACAGCTCTTCAACACCTCCTGCAAGAAACACAAACGTCCTCAATCTGAGTCATTGATCATTTACACTGTGCTGTCCTCCATCTCTCTGCTCACTGTGTCTCTCAACCTGCTGGTCATCATCTCCATCTCCCACTTCAGGCACAGTTACATGTTTTAGCTTTAATGATTCATTGTTGTGATACATGTTGGAGCTGTAATAAGACTTATTTAGATAAACAGAGCTTTCAACATCCTAGTTTATTAATTAGACACTGTATAATGTAATTTCATCTGTCACAGCTGGTTTTATAAAGTTAATATTTCTATCTCTCAGTGTTTATAATATTCACTGTGATGATTTTCTCTCCCTCCAGGCAGCTCCACACTCCCACCAACCTCCTCCTTCTCTCTCTGGCTGTCTCAGACTTCCTTGTTGGTCTCATCGTGATGCCGTTTCAAATCCTGTTATTAGAACCCTGCTGGTTTCTTGGTGACCTGGTCTGTGTTCTGTTTAATTTTTCCCCTCTCATCACTGTCTGTGCCTCAGCAGTAAACATGGTGCTGATATCAGTCGATCGTTATGTTGCTATCTGTGACCCTCTGCGTTACTCTGCAAAGATCACAGCAAACAGAGTTCGAATCTCTGTTCTCCTGTGTTGGATTTATTCTTTTTTCTACATCTTTATGATTTTATTTGATAACCTGAAACAACCAGGCAGGTATAACTCCTGCTATGGAGAATGTGTGATTAATATAAATGGAGCTGTTGACATTGTGATGTTCTTTATCGTTCCCATTTCCTCCATCATCATTCTGTATATGAGAGTGTTTGTGGTGGCTGTGTCTCAGGCTCGTTCCATGCGCTCCCACATTGCAGCTGTCAAACTGCAGCGTTCAGTGACTGTAACTGTGAAGAAATCAGAGCTGAAAGCAGCCAGGACTCTTGGTGTGGTTGTGGCTGTGTTTCTCATCTGTTACTGTCCATGTTATTGTGTTTCCTTCTCTGGTTATGATATTTTAATGGGTTCTTCAACTAACCTGTTTATTCTTTTCCTTGTATATTTTAACTCCTGTCTAAATCCTGTGATCTACGCCTTCTTTTACCCCTGGTTTAGAAAATGTGTTAAACTTATTCTCACCCTTCAGATTCTGCTGCCTAACTCCTGTGAAGTTAATGTGCTGTAAAGAGAAACTGTTCAGTGACTGAAAAGAGATGTGAACAAGAGTACTGACATTTTATAGATACACTGTGATGTTATTTTGTGATCTTGTTTATTTTTGTGCATGTGACAGGTCAGGTCTGTCCTCCAGTTGATCTCTGCAGAAGAATCTCTGAGTTTCTGCCATAAAATTTTTTTTTTATACAGAAACGTCTACATTTAGTTTTCTCTCTGTCATAATCAAAACACCAGAAGAAACTACTCCCTTTCTTTGCAATCATTTTAAATGCATACAGACAATATACTATTGTCTGTAAAGTTGTGAACTTTACTGTAAGCCAGTTGTTTTTCAGCAGTTTGTCTTTTATTACAAAGATAAAAAAAAGAGTAAGGAAGTTGAATTCTACACAGTATATTGTATGTACATTACAGTTTAAACTATATCTATCCTTCTACCAGAGAAGATATTGAATAATTAGATGTTATAATAATTAAATTGAAAACATCCATTTAGTTATTTATCTGTCCCTTTTATTCAAAGTGACTTACAAGTGAGGTACAAGGAGACAAACTTTAAAGTAAAGTTCTCTAGAAAGAGCTGCTTCAGTTTCGTGTGGTATCAGTGTAAAGTTTTTTTTAAGTGCAGTGAAACATTCAGAAGAGTTCAGACTGTTGAAAAATGAGAGTGAGACAGCTGAGTGTCCAGAGGTTGGTATGTCTTCTACCACCGTGGAACCACAGGGCTAAAAGTTCTGCCTGCGATTTTTTGAGGTGAGAAGAGGGGACCACAAGACGTTGTTCACTTGCAGAAATTGTCGACATGGATAACGGAGTTCAGATAGGCCGGTACTGTTCAGTTTACCACTTTGTAACTTGGGGTCGGGGCTTTGAACCTGATGCAGCAGCTACAGGAAGTCAGAGAGCTGAAGAGTGGTGTAAAGTTTCCTTGTTAGCTTATCAAAAATAAGACGTGCTGCTGCATCTTGAATCATCTGCAGGGGTTTGATGGTGCAGCTGGTAACAGAGAGGTAGTGAGATGCTGTAGCAGTCGAGTCAAGATATGACCAGAACCTGCACATTGAGTTGTGTTGTATAGTCCAGAAGGTAGGGTCTGATCTTTGTGATGTTAAGAAGGTCATATCTGCATGTAGAGACAGAGGAGATGTGGTTGTTAAAACTTAGGCGATCATCAGTGATAAACCCCAGGTTTTTAGAAGACTTATGTTTTGAGTAGATACAGTATACTGTTACAAACCGACTAACTAGACGAGAGGTTGGCAAAAAAAAAAGATTTAATTTCAAGCCTGTACAAAAACAGGGGACTCTGGAAACCATCAGGACGGGAGAAAACAGTTGTGAGTACAAAGTGACAACTTAAAGTGACCTCAAAAAAGGTGTGGAACAAAGT
This sequence comes from Anabas testudineus, assembly GCF_900324465.2. Lineage (NCBI taxonomy): Eukaryota > Metazoa > Chordata > Actinopteri > Anabantiformes > Anabantidae > Anabas > Anabas testudineus. The sequence goes on along the minus strand of NC_046616.1, from coordinate 2,977,718 downwards.
ATGAAGAGAAAACGCTGCTCTACTGCAGGCAAAAATACAAACTAACATACAAATCAATAATACAAAGTGACGAACAAAAATCACTGGAAAAAGCAGGAGAACAACCATGTGAGGAATGAAGTCCAAAGTAATCCAACCAACGAACAAACAATGAATGAAACAAACAAACGTTTAGGGAAGTGCAATCCAGTCGGCGCACAAACAAACGTGCAAAGTCCAACAAATCAGCAGTGAAACAGAGGAGTGAGGTGAGGTTATAAAGAAACAGGACACAGTGGTAAAATGAATCGATAATTAATAAGCTGGAGAGTGGAGGGAGAGGAAGTTCAAATAGGGGCAAACAGGAAGTGGCTGGAGTGGGGTGAGACCAGGTGACAAAACAAAAACAAAACCAACTGAACGGGGATGAAGCGAGAACGGTAACAGTATAATGTGTAATATGGAAATAAATAGAAGAACTACTGTGTTGTGGTTGTTTTCCTCCACTGACCTGTGACAGTATAGTTCAAACATGAATATGTCTGTCTGAATGAGTCGACCCCCCCAAGTCATATAAATTATCATGTTCCTAGAAACACAGGTCGGGGTGGAGGAGTAGCAGCAAGTTTATTAAACAACCCCAGACCTAAACATAGTTTTAATTCATTTGAGAGCCTCACTCTTAGCCTCTCAGACCCAGTCCTGTTTGTTATTGTGTACCGTCCTCCTGTCCCTTACTCTGAGTTTTTTAACTTAATTCTCAGACATCTGATCTAGTTGTTAGTGCAGATAAAGTCATTATAGTGGGTGACTTTAATATCCATGTAGATGTTGATGATAACTGATAAACTATTAATAGTTTTTTTCCCAATAACTCATTAAAAAGCCTCCAGTTAATCCAAAAAGCTGCAGACAGAGTTCTGACTGGAATTAGCAAGAGAGATCATATTTCTCCTATGTTAGCTTCTCTCCATTGGCTCACTGTAAAATCCAGAATTGAATTAAAAAATTCTTCTCCTCAATTATAAATCCCTTAATAATCAGGCTCCATCTTATCTTGAAGACCTCATAGTTCCATATCTTCCAAGCAGAACTCTCAGACTGCAGGTTTCTAGGTTCCTAGAGTTTCCAAATGTAGAATGGGAGGCAGAGCCTTTCAGGTTACTATGAATCATCTCTTAGTTCTGCTAGGTTAATCTGTCCAATGTTCTTGCTGCTTGCTGTTGTCTTATTGCCTGCAGTTCTTTTCTCTCTCCTCTTTCCACTCACTCCAACCTGTCGAGGCAGATGACCGCCCACCCTGAGCCTGGTTCTGCTGGAGGTTTCTTCCTCTAAAGGGAGTTTGAATTACATTGAAAATAGATATGCTGTGTCATATGAAGAAATAGGAAAATGCAGTGTTATTAGAAATCATCCAAGTGATTCTGCTGTAAATTAATCAATATAAACCAGAAGAGTTGTGTGACTTACACTGAAGCTCAGACCTCACTGTGAGTCACACTCACAATAGAAATTACTGATCTTTTTCTTTCTCTACCTTTAGCTTAGAAAAGCTGTTAAAACTCTTTGTTACACTACTGATACTTGAAAAACGACTTGAAAGATTATTATATTTTCCCAGGGCCAAAACTCACTAGAGTCCATGAAGCAAACCAAACCCACCTGTTACAGCAAAGAAGAAAAACACTAGTGAAGGGGTTGATGATGTAAATGAAGAGGATGACGCACAGAACGAGGGAGGGAGGGGGGAAGTAAGTGTCCAAGAGAGAGAGACTGAATAAGATGTGGTAAAAGTGGAGGGGAAACAAGAGAGATAAAGAAAACTGGATGACAGTGAACTGAAGGCTGACAGAGTAAACCAGTGTTTCCTTCTCTCTGATGATGGAGACACTGAAAAAAGCTGAACTCTGTTTTCCACAGCTCTTCAACACCTCCTGCAAGAAACACAAACGTCCTCAATCTGAGTCTATGATCATTTACACTGTGCTGTCCTCCATCTCTCTGCTCACTGTGTCTCTCAACCTGCTGGTCATCATCTCCATCTCCCACTTCAGGCACAGATACATGTTTAACTCAATTAACTGTAATGTTGTGAAACATGCTGGTTCTGTAATAAGGCTTTTTAAAATAAACAGAACTTTTAACATCTGAATTCATTGTATAATACAGTATAATGTAATTTCATGTGTGACCTGTTTATAATATTCACTGTGATGATTTCCTCTCCCTCCAGGCAGCTCCACACTCCCACCAACCTCCTCCTTCTCTCTCTGGCTGTCTCAGACTTCCTTGTGGGTCTCATTGTGATGCCTTTTCAAATCCTGTTATTAGAACCCTGCTGGTTTCTTGGTGACCTGGTCTGTGTTCTGTTTAATTTTTCCCCTCTTCATCACTGTCTGTGCCTCATTAGTAAACATGGTGCTGATATCAGTCGACCGTTATGTTGCTATCTGTGACCCTCTGCGTTACCCTGCAAAGATCACAGCAAACACAGTTAGAATCTCTGTTCTCCTGTGTTGGATTTATTCTGTTTGCTATAGTTTTCTGTTTTTACCTGACAACCTGAAACAACCAGGCAAATATAACTCCTGCTATGGAGAATGTGTAATTAACATAATAGGAGCTGTTGACATTGTTTTAGGTTTTGTCATCCCCATTTCCTCCATCATCGTTCTGTATATGAGAGTGTTTGTGGTGGCTGTGTCTCAGGCTCGTTCCATGCGCTCCCACATTGCAGCTGTCAAACTGCAGCGGTCAGTGACTGTAACTGTGAAGAAATCAGAGCTGAAAGCAGCCAGGACTCTTGGTGTGGTTGTTGTTGTGTTTCTCATGTGTTACTGTCCACCTTATTGTGTTTCTTTTTCTGGGTATGATATTGTAATGGGTTCTTCAACTAATCTCTTCATTGTTTTCCTGATATATTTTAACTCCTGTCTAAATCCTGTGATCTACGCCTTCTTTTACCCCTGGTTTAGAAAATCTGTTAAACTCATTCTTACACTTCAGATCCTGCTGCCTAACTCCTGTCACTTTAACGTATTGTGAAGAGAAACTGTTCAGTGACTGAAAAGAAACATATGAACACGAGTACTGATATTTTAAAGATACACGTTGATGTTATTCCTTCATGTTTTAACTTTATTCATGTCATGTGTCAGGTCATGGAGACACTGTTCTCTAGCTGTACATCCTATAATCTCTGCAGAAGAATCTCTGAGTTTCTGCCATAAAATCATTTTAATATACAAACTTCAACATTTAGTTTTCTCTCTGTCATAATCAAAATACCAGAAGAAACAACTCCCTTTCTGTATAACCATTTTAAATGTATACACCAATATTCTAGTGTCGATAAATAATACAAGTAAAACAAATAAAGTTTTTTTTTCAACGTTGGTTTCATATTTTTGGGCAGAAAGTAAAAAGCGGAATATATTTGCTTCGTGTACAATATACTATATGTACATAGCAGTTTAAACTATTGTTTCCTAGTACCAGACAATATAATAAATAATTTGATATAATAATTTAATTGAAACACAATAATAACATTAACATTAATTATGCTCATTCTGATATTTAGAAATGCTGTGTAACAAAAGAAAGAACAAAATGCAGTGTTAGAAATTACTGATCTTTTCCTTTCTCTACCTTTAGCTTAGAAAAACTGTTAAAACTCTTTGTTAAACTACAGATACTGTATCAGTAATAACAAACTTTATTGCAGTGGGGAGATTGTGTTTGTGTTAATAAGCTTCAGCTGATGTGAGGAACTCCAGATGCTCGAGTGAACTAGAACGTCTGTGTTGTGATTGTTTTCCTTCACTGACCTGTGACGCTGTAGTTCACACTAGTTTGTCCAGATTCAGGATCTAAAACGTTTATATCTGAATTGGATGAACATGCCGTGATGGTAATTCTGTTATCAGAACCCTGCCTGTTTCTTGGTGAACTGGTCTGTGTTCTGTTTAATTTTCCCCTCTTCATCACTGTTTGTGCCTCAATAGTAAACATGGTGCTGATATCAGACGACTGTTATGTTGCCATGAGTCACTGTTTAAGCCAAAGTGGACTTAATAGAAGATGATCGAGGAGGAGTTTTCCACTGGAAGGAAGTTGGCCAGCACAAGCACGTTCCTGTGAACCACCTTCACCCGTCCATTGGTTGTGTCACGGATCCTGTATGTGTGTGTCACTTTTACAGCAAGGTCCTTGGCAATCACCCCAGCTTCCCTCAGGTCAGTGGTTAGAGAGACGTCTCCTCCCGGCTGGTGGCCTGCAGCACTCTCTTGCAGTTTTTGTAGAAATTAACCCTTCTAAACTCATTCTTGCCTCAGTGTTATCTCTGGCAATGAGTCTTTTCTTAAACTCGTGAAAGAGCTGAAGAGTGGTGTAACGTGTCCTGTTTGGCTGATCAATAATGAGACGTGCTGCTGCATTTTGGATCATCTGGAGGGGTTTGATGGTGCAGCTGGTAATCACATCAATAAGACGTTGCAGCATTCGAGTCAAGATATGACCAGAACCTGCACTATGAGTTCTGTTGTATAGTCTGAATGATGTATAAACAGAGGAGATGTGGTAGGTAAAGCTCAGTTGATCATCAGTGATAACTGTGTAGTATGGAAATACTGTGTCATTAGAGATGATCAGAAGTGATTGAACTAAAGACTGAAGTATGAAGCAGCATTTAGTTTAGAAAATCTGTTAAACACATTGTTACACTGCAGATACTGCTTCTGCATTCACAGATTTATTGCAGTGGGAAGACTGTTGTCTTGTTAAAAAGCTTCAAATGTGAGTAACTCCAGTTCCTCAGGTGAACTAAGAGTAATCTCATTGGGTTGTTTGCCTCAACTAACCTGTGAAGCTATAGTTTACACAAGTTTGTTCAGATTAATGATCTAACAAGTTTATGTTCCCAGGGCCAAAACTCACTAGAGTCCATGAACCAAACAAAGCAAAACATAACCCACCTCTTACAGCAGAGAAGAAAAACACTAGACAAGGGATTGATGATGTAAATGAAGACGATGACGCACAGAACGAGGGAGGGAGGGAGGGGGGAAGTAAGTGTCCAAGAGAGAGAGACTGGAAAACAGGCAGGAGGTGAAAGAGGAGGAGAAACAAGAGAGATAAAGAAAACTGGATGATACTGAACTCTGAAGGCTGACAGAGTAAACCAGTGTTTCCTTCTCTCTGATGATGGAGACACTGAATAAAGCTGAACTCTGTTTTCCACAGCTCTTCAACACCTCCTGCAAGAAACACAAACGTCCTCAATCTGAGTCTATGATCATTTACACTGTGCTGTCCTCCATCTCTCTGCTCACTGTGTCTCTCAACCTGCTGGTCATCATCTCCATCTCCCACTTCAGGCACAGATACATGTTTTAGCTTTCATAATTTGTTGTTGTGATACATGCTGGTGCTATAATAAGAATTTTTTTTTTATTAACAGAGGTTTCAACATCCTAATTTATTATTTAGATACACTATAATGTAATTTCATCCATCACAGCTGGTATTGTGAAGTTACTATTTCTAACTGTAGATATTTATAATATTCACTGTGATGATTCTCTCTCCCTCCAGGCAGCTCCACACTCCCACCAACCTCCTCCTTCTCTCTCTGGCTGTCTCAGATTTCCTTGTTGGTCTCATTGTGATGCCGTTTCAAATCCTGTTATCAGAACCCTGCTGGTTTCTTGGTGACCTGGTCTGTGTTCTGCTTAATTTTCCTCCCTTCATCACTGTCTGTGCCTCAGTAGTAAACATAGTGCTGATATCAATCGACCGTTATGTTGCTATCTGTGACCCTCTGCGTTACTCTGCAAAGATCACAGCAAAAAGAGTTCGAATCTCTGTTCTCCTGTGTTGGATTTATTCTGTTTTCTTCAGTTTTCTGGTTTTAAATCACAACCTGAAACAACCAGGCAGGTATAACTCCTGCTATGGAGAATGTGTAATCAGTGTAAATGTAGCCATCGTTCTTGTCTTAGGTTTTATCATCCCCATTTCCTCCATCATCATTCTGTATATGAGAGTGTTTGTGGTGGCTGTGTCTCAGGCTCGGTCCATGCGCTCCCACACTGCAGCTGTCAAACTGCAGCGTTCAGTGACTGTAACTGTGAAGAAATCAGAGCTGAAAGCAGCCAGGACTCTTGGTGTGGTTGTTGCTGTGTTTCTCATATGTTTCTGTCCACCTTACTGTGTGTTTTTTTCTGGGTACGATATTGTGACAAGTTCTTTATCTAACCTCTTTATTGTTTTTCTGATATATTTTAACTCCTGTCTAAATCCTGTGATCTATGCTTTCTTATACCCCTGGTTTAGAAAATCTGTTAAACTCATTGTTACACTTCAGATCCTCCAGCCTCAGTCCTGTGAAGCTGATGTGCTGTGGAGGTAAAGTTTAAAATGACTGAAAAGAGCTGTGAACTTTTAATAGACTCAGTCAAGTGAAAAGCTGCCTGGACAAAACATTTTGCTGTGATTCTCATCTTCTACATATTAGTGTGTTCAATACACATCATCATAATTTATTTTTCATAAAATTCTTCATTGCATGTAACAGTTCGAGACCTTGCTGCCTCCACTGATCCGTCCTCTAATCTAAAGGGAAAAAAAATCTCTCTGGTCCTTTTATTAAACATATATTTGGTTGTACAACATCAGCTTTGAGTCCCTTCTTGTTTGCTATGCTGATGGACAGGTTGACAGATGAGGTCAGACAGGAATCTCCCTGGACAATGATGTTTGCTGATGACATTGTGATTTGCAGTGAGCGTAGAGAGCAGGTAGAGGAACAGCTGGAGAGGTGGAGGTTTGCTCTGGAAAGAAGAGGCATGAAGGTCAGTCGTAGTAAGACAGAATACATGTGTCTGAACGAGAGGGATCAAGGTAGAAGCGTTAGGTTACAGGGGGCTGAGGTGAAGAATATGCAGGAGTTTAAGTACTTGGGGTCAACAGTTCAGTGTGATGGGGAGTGTGGAAAAGAGGTGAAGAGGCGAGTGCAGGCAGGTTGGAGCGGGTGGAGAAAAGTGTCAGGAGTGTTGTGTGACAGAAGAGTGTCAGCAAGACTCAAAGGAAAGGTGTACAAGACAGTGGTGAGACCAGCTCTGATCTATGGTTTAGAGACGGTAGCAGTGAGTAAGAGACAAGAGGCTGAGATGGAGGTAGCAGAGATGAAGATGTTGAGGTTCTCCTTAGAAGTGACCAGGTTAGACAGAATAAGGAACAAGTACATCAGAGGGACGGCTCACGTTGCATGTGTTAGCATCAAAGTCAGAGAGACTGAGATGGTTTGGACATGTTCAGAGGGATAGTGAGTATATTGGTAGAAGGATGTTGGAGATGGAGCTGCCAGGTAGGAGGGCAAGAGGACGACCCAGGAAGAGATACATGGATGTATTAACAGAGGACATTAGGTTGGCTAGTGTTAGTGTGGAAGATGTTCATGATAGAGTCGAAGAAGAAGAAAAAGAAGAAGAATAAGAAGAAGAAGATATTTGGTTGTACAATCTTAACTGTATCTACTGACTTGCTTGAAGTGGCTGCTCGGAATTAGTGCCAGTTAGTATTATTAAGAACACTGAGTAACATGTCGTGCTTTGACTGGTGGATGTAACTCGATGCAGAATTCGTTGGAAAACCCAACAACCCCACTTGAGCAACACTAGGAAACACTGGAGAGGGAGAAACCTACAGCAGAACCAGGCTGTGGGTGGGCGGCCATCTGCCTCGACCAGTTGGGGTGAGTGAAAACAGGAAAAAGGAAAAAGAACAGTACAAGAAGTAGAAAAACAAAAACAACAACAACAAGCAGCAAAAACACTGGAGGGGCCACTGGAAAAGAAAAGTAAAGTGTGACCTGTGATTAGCATCACTGTCAATCTGTCTATTTAAACAGTAAAAATTGTGTGTACCACTCTGAACATGGTCCACAGAAAACTAAAGAGAGAGCTGTCTCAGAAGACTAGAAAATAAATTATAGACAAACATGTTAAAATGAAAGATTATAGGACCATCTACAAGCAGCTTGATGTTACCGTGACTTGCACATTGTATTTGGAGGTTTAAGGTTCACAGCCTAGCCAACCCACCTAGACGTGAGACCAGAGACCAGAACAACATCTAAAGAGATTGGAGGTAAAATCAAAGGTCAAGTACTGTCCAGTGTCATGAAGCTTAATCTTTACCAAAAGTTCACACAAGTTTGTCCTGAATCATGATTTAATAAGTTTATGCTTGAATTGGATGAATATGAGGTGACAATGACCTTTAACCTCTGGCCACCAACATCTACCCAGTTATTCACTGAGTCCAAGTTGACATTTGTGCTAAATTTAAACTCTGACGGTTTATTATATTTTCCCAGAGCCAAAACTCACTAGAGTCCATGAACCAAACCAAAGAAAACCAAACCCACCTGTTACAGCAAAGAAGAAAAAACTAGTCAAGCGGTTGATGATGTAAATGAAGAGGATGACGCACAGAACGAGGGAGGGAGGGGGGGAGTTAGAGACCAAGAGAGAGAGACTGGAAAACAGGCAGGAGGTGAAAGAGGAGGGGAAACAAGAGAGATAAAGAAAACTGGATGATACTGAACTCTGAAGGCTGACAGAGTAAACCAGTGTTTCCTTCTCTCTGATGATGGAGACACTGAAAAAAGCTGAACTCTGTTTTCCACAGCTCTTCAACACCTCCTGCAAGAAACACAAACGTCCTCAATCTGAGTCTATGATCATTTACACTGTGCTGTCCTCCATCTCTCTGCTCACTGTGTCTCTCAACCTACTGGTCATCATCTCCATCTCCCACTTCAGGCACAGATACATGTTTAACTTTAACATTTTGTTGTATTATTCATGTCTGTGTTTTGATAAGACTATTTTATTTATAAACTGAGCTTTCAAAATCCTAATTTTAACAGTGACTATTTTTCTCTCCCTCCAGGCAGCTCCACACTCCCACCAACCTCCTCCTTCTCTCTCTGGCTGTCTCAGATTTCCTTGTTGGTCTCTTCGTGATGCCGTTTCAGATCCTGTTATTAGAACCCTGCTGGTTTCTTGGTGACCTGGTCTGTGTTCTGTTTAATTTATCCCCTCTCATCACTGTCTGTGCCTCAGTAGTAAACATGGTGCTGATATCAGTCGACCGTTATGTTGCTATCTGTGACCCTCTGCGTTACTCTGCAAAGGTCACTGCAAACAGAGTTAGAATCTCTGTTCTCCTTTCTTGGATTTATTCTTTTTTCTACATCTTTATGATTTTATTTGATAACCTGAAACAACCAGGCAGGTATAACTCCTGCTATGGAGAATGTGTAATCAGTGTAAATGGAGCTGTTGACATTGTGATGTTCTTTATCCTCCCCATTTCATCCATCATCATTCTGTATATGAGAGTGTTTGTAGTTGCTGTGTCTCAGGCTCGTTCCATGCGCTCCCACATTGCAGCTGTCAAACTGCAGCGTTCAGTGACTGTAACTGTGAAGAAATCAGAGCTGAAAGCAGCCAGGACTCTTGGTGTGGTTGTTGCTGTGTTTATCTTATGTTACTGTCCATATTATGGTGTCTCTCTCTCTGGTTATGAGGTTTTTCTGGGCTCTTCAACTAACCTGTTTATTGTTTTCCTCGTATATTTTAACTCTTGTCTAAATCCTGTGATCTACGCCTTCTTTTACCCCTGGTTTAGAAAATGTGTTAAACTTATTCTTACCCTTCAGATTCTGCTGCCTAACTCATGTGAAGCTAATGTGCTGTAAAGAGAAACTGTTCAGTGACTGAAAAGAGATATGAACATAAGTACTGTTATTTTATAGATACACAGTGATGTTATTTTGTGATCTTGTTTATTTTTGTGCATGTGACAGGTCAGGTCTGTCCTCCAGTTGATCTCTGCAGAAGAATCTTTGAGTTCTGCCATAAAATGTTTGTTAATACACAAACTTCTACATTTAGTTTTCTCTCTGTCATAATCAAAACACCAGAAGAAACTACTCCCTTTCTTTGTAATAATTTTAAATGCATACAGACAATATACTAGTGACAATAAAGCTGTAAAATTTACTGTAGGCCAGTTTAATTTTTTTCAGCAGTTTGTCTTTTATTACAGAGATAAAAAAGAGTAAGGGAGTTGAATTCTACACAGTATATTGTATGTACATTGCAGTTTAAACTATATCTATCCTTCTACCAGACAATATATTATATAATTAGATGTTATAATAATTGAATTGAAAACAATATAATGAAAAATGAATTTCCATTTAGTTATTTATCAGACACTTTTATTCAAAGCGACTTACAAGTGAGGTAGAAGGAGATAAACTTTAAAGTAAAGTTCTCTAGAAAGAGCTGCTTCAGTTTCGTGTGGTATCAGGGCAACCGACTAACTAGACGAGAGTTTGGCAAAAAAAAAAAAAGGATTTAATTTCCAGGATAAAACAATAAAAAAACATCAGGATGGGAGAAAATAGTTGTTAGTACAAAGTGACAACTTAAAGTGACCTCAAAAATGGTGTGGAACAAAGTATGAACAGAAAACGCTGCTCTACTGCAGGCAAAAATACAAACTAACATACAAATCAATAATACGAAGTGACGAAACACAGGTCGGGGTGGAGGAGTAGCAGCAAGTTTATTAAACAACCCCAAACCTAAACATAGTTTTAATTCATTTGAGAGCCTCACTCTTAGCCTCTCAGACCCAGTCATGTTTGTTATTGTGTACCGTCCTCCTGTCCTCTACTCTGAGCTTTTAACTGAATTCTCAGAGTTTCTATCTGATTTAGTTCTTAGTGCAGATAAAGTCATTATAGTGGGTGACTTTAATATCCATGTAGATGAAGATGATAACTGCCTCAACACTGCATTTAATACACTATTAGACCCTAAATGTAAATAAACCCACTCACTGTTTTAATCACACCCTTGATCTTATTCTGACATACGAAGTTGATCAGTTAATATTTTTTCCCCAAAACCCTCTTTTATCTGACCATTTCTGAATTACATTTGAATTTACAGTACCAGACTTTACTAAACCTACAGATAAGATTCACTACAGTAGATGTTTATGTGAAAATGCTGTTGACAAATTTAAGGAACTGATTCCATCTTTTATTTCAGAGCCATGTACCAACACAGAGGAAGGCAGTTATTTCAACGTTACTCCAGCACAAGTGGACTATCTTGTTAATAGTACTGGTGCTTCACTTGGAACAATACTTAATAATGTTGCTCCTCTTAAAAAGAAACTAGTGAGTCAGAGGAAGTTAGCTCCATGGTACAATTCACAAATCGGTAGCTTAAAGCAGAAATCATGTAAGTTGGAAAGGAGGTGGCGTTCCACCAATTTAGATGAATATTACCTAAACGACAGTTTAATTTTTCTCTAAAATTCTTGAAAAGGTAGTTTCTAAGCAATTGTACGACCACCTGTGCAGTAATAACTTGTATGAAGATTTCCATTCAGGAATCTAGCCATAGGGGTTGCAAGCCAGTGATTTCTGTGCCGGTCCCAAGCCCGGATAAATAGAAAGGGTTGCGTCAGGAAGGGCATCCGGCGTAAAAATTGCCAAAATAACCATGCGAATCATCCACACGACTTTCATACAGGATCGGTCGAGGCCCGGGTTAACAACGACCGCCACCGATGCTGTTAACCTACAGGGTGTCGGTGGAAATTTGACTACTGTTGGTCGAAGAAAGAGGGGAGGCAGAAGGGTTTGAGAATAGGGACTCTTCATGATAGAGTGAGGTGGAAAAGTTTGATTCGCTGTGGCGACCCCTTGTTGGGAAAAGCCGAAAGAGAAGAAGAAGAAGATTTCCAGTCAGGATTCAGAGTACATCATAGCACAGAAACAGCACTGGTAATGATGTACTATTAACATCAGACAATGGACTACTCTCTAAACTCGTCTTGTTAGATTTTAGTGCGGCATTCGACACTATAGATCACAACATTTTATTACACAGACTGGAACATGTCATTGGAATCAAAGGAACAGCACTAGAGTGGTTTAAATCATATCTATCAGATAGATTCCAGTTTGTACATGTTAATGATGAATCTTCCATGCACAGCAAAGTCAGCTATGGAGTTCCACAGGGATCTGTGTTTGGACAGATTCTTTTCACTTTATATATGTCCCCCTTAGGCAATATTATTAGGAAACACTCACACACACAATTTAATTCTCTATAAATTTTCATTCCTTATGCAGATGACACCCAGCTATATTTATCTATGAAACCAGGAGAAACTAATCAATTAGTCAAACTTCAGGAATGCTTAAAAGGCATAAAGACCTGGATGTCCTCCAATTTCCTTCTCCTAAATCCAGACAAGACAGAGGTTATACTGTTTGGGACTAAAAATCTCAGAGACACTATGTCTAATCACTTTCTCACCATTGATGACTTAGTTCTGGCCTCAAGTAATACTGTAAGAAATCTCGGAGTTATCTTTGATCAGGATATCTCCTTCACTTCATACATCAAAGAAATCTCTAGAACTGCCTTTTTTCACCTGAGAAACATTGTTAAAATTAGGAGCATCCTGTCCCAAAGTGATGCTGAAAAACTAGTCCATGCATTTGTTACTTCCAGCCTGGACTATTGTAATTCATTATTAATATAACTCCTTAAAAAGCCTCCAGTTAATCCAAAATGCTGCAGCCAGAGTTCTGACTGGAATTAGCAAGAGAGATCATATTTCTCCTATGTTAGCTTCTCTCCATTGGCTCCCTGTTAAATCCAGAATTGAATTTAAAATTCTTCTCCTCACTTATCAATCATCAATCCCTTAATAATCAGGCTCCATATTATCTTAAAGACCTCATAGTTCCATATCTTCCAAGCAGAACTCTCCGTTCTCAGACTGCAGGTTTACTTGTGGTTCCTAGAATTTCCAAATGCAGAATGGGAGGCAGAGCCTTTAGCTACCAAGCCCCTCTCCACATTTAAGACTAGACTTAAAACTTTCCTTTTTTATAAAGCTTATAGTTAGAGATGGATCAGGTGACTCTGAACCATCTCTTAGTTCTGCTGATATAGCTTAGTCTGCTGGGGGACCTCTACTGATAAACTGAGCTCCTCTCCTCTCTCCTCTCTCCTCTATCCATTCAAATTCTACCATTTCATGTCATTAACCTTGTGTCTTCTCCTGTAGTTGTGTTTCCTCCTCTCTGTCTCCCTCTTTCTGTACTTTTCTACAGGTATCCTCGGCCTGGAGCTGTACATCTCCAGAATCCAGCTGACCTGCCCAATGTTCTTGCTGCTTGTTGTTGTTTTTGTTGGCTTCTTTTCTTTTCTCTCTTCTCTTTCCACTCACCCCAACTGGTCGAGGCAGATGGCCGCCCACTATGAGCCTGGTTCTGATAGAGGTTTCTTCCTCTAAAGGGAGTTTTTCCTCTCCAATGTTGCCTAAAGCTGCTCAAATGGGATTGTTGGGTTTTCTATATCATATATAATTATTCTCTGTAAGGTCTTAAACCTTGCACTGTAAAGTGCCTTGAGATAACTTAAATTGTGAATTGGTGGAATACAAATAAAACTGATTGAATTGAAAATAGATATGCTGTGTCATATGAAGAAATAAGAAAATGCAGTGTGATTAGAAATCATCCAAGTGATTCTACTGTAAATGACAGTCAGAATATAAAGCAGAAGAGTTGTGTTACTTACACTGAAGCTCAGACCTCACTGTGAGTCACACTCTCAATAGAAATTACTGATCTTTTCCTTTCTCTACCTTTAGCTTAGAAAAGCTGTTAAAACTCTTTGTTACACTACAGATACTTAATCAGCAATCACATACTTTGTTGAAGTGGGGAGATTGTTGTTGTGTTAAAAAGCTTCAGATGATGTGAGGAACTCCAGATGCTCAAGTGAAATAGAACGACTGTGTTGTGGTTGTTTTCCTTCACTGACCACTGAAGCTGTAGTTCACACAAGTTTGTCCAAATTCATGATCTAATAAGTTTATACCTTAAATAGATGAACATGAGGTGACAATAATCCTTGACCTCTGGCCAAAAACATCTACCCAATTCATCACTGAGTCCATGTTGACATTTGTGCAAAATTTGAACAAACACAACTTCACAGAAGTTGTTGAACTCTTAACTCTCTTAACTTAAATAAAGGGCCAAAACTCACTAGAGTCCATGAACCAAACAAAACAAAACCAAACCCACCTGTTACAGCAAGAAGAAAAAAACTAGTCAAGCGGTTGATGATGTAAATGAAGAGGATGACGCACAGAACGAGGGAGGGAGGGGGGAAGTTAGTGTCCAAGAGAGAGAGACTGGAAAACAGGCAGGAGGTGAAAGAGGAGGGGAAACAAGAGAGATAAAGAAAACTGGATGATACTGAACTCTGAAGGCTGACAGAGTAAACCAGTGTTTCCTTCTCTCTCTGATGATGGAGACACTGAATAAAGCTGAACTCTGTTTTCCACAGCTCTTCAACACCTCCTGCAAGAAACACAAACGTCCTCAATCTGAGTTATTGATCATTTACACTGTGCTGTCCTCCATCTCTCTGCTCACTGTGTCTCTCAACCTGCTGGTCATCATCTCCATCTCCCACTTCAGGCACAGATACATGTTTAACTTTATTAATTTTAATGTTGTGATACATGCTGGTGCTTTGATAAGACTTTTTAATATAAACAGAGCTTTCAACATCCTAATTTAATATTTAGATTAGATACAGTATAATATAATTTTATCTGTCACAGCTGGTTTTATAAAGTTAATATTTGTAACTCTCTGTGTTTATAATATTCACAGTTATGACATTGTCTCACTTCAGGCAGCTCCACACTCCAACCAACCTCCTCCTTCTCTCTCTGGCTGTCTCAGATTTCCTTGTTGGTCTCTTTGTGATGCCGTTTCAAATCCTGTTATCAGAACCCTGCTGGTTTCTTGGTGACCTGGTCTGTGTTCTGCTTAATTTTCCCTCTCTTCATCACTGTCTGTGCCTCAGTAGTGAACATGGTGCTGATATCAGTCGACCGTTATGTTGCTATCTGTGACCCTCTGCGTTACTCTGCAAAGATCACAGCA
Source organism: Anabas testudineus (assembly GCF_900324465.2). Classification (NCBI taxonomy): domain Eukaryota; kingdom Metazoa; phylum Chordata; class Actinopteri; order Anabantiformes; family Anabantidae; genus Anabas; species Anabas testudineus. The sequence goes on along the minus strand of NC_046616.1, from coordinate 2,962,660 downwards.
AACACAGTTAGAATCTCTGTTCTCCTTTCTTGGATTTATTCTTTTTTCTACAGTTTTATGATTTTATTTGATAACCTGAAACAACCAGGCAGGTATAACTCCTGCTTTGGAGAATGTGTGATTAGTGTAAATGGAGCTGTCGACATTGTGATATTCTTTATCATCCCCATTTCCTCCATCATCATTCTGTATATGAGAGTGTTTGTAGTTGCTGTGTCTCAGGCTCGTTCCATGCGCTCCCACATTGCAGCTGTCAAACTGCAGCGTTCAGTGACTTTAACTGTGAAGAAATCCGAGCTGAAAGCAGCCAGGACTCTTGGTGTGGTTGTTGCTGTGTTTCTCATCTGTTACTGTCCATATTATTGTGTCTCTCTCTCTGGTTATGAGCTCACTATAAGTTCCTCAAAGGATTTCATTATATTTATAGTCTATTTTAACTCCTGTCTGAACCCTGTGAACCCTGTTTGAAGTGGCTGCTTGGACTTAGTGCCAGTTACTATTTGTACAAACATTAAATCACATCTTGTGTTTGGACTGGTGTATGTCAAATATGGAGTCAGCACCTGTGGTTAAGAATTGGTGGAGGTTTCTATAGTAATTAGTTGCCTTCAGCCTGTGTTTAATATTCAATTCACTTTGTTTCATTTATGCAGCACCAAATCACAACAAAAGTTATGTCAAGGCACTTTACAGTGTTCAAGGTTTAACACCTTTCAAAGTATAACTGGATACAGAATTTTAGAAAAAAAAAAAAACAACAACCCCATTTGAAAAGCATTAGGAGACAGCAGAGAGGAAAAACTCCCTTCAGAGGACAAAACCTCCAGCAGAAGGAAGCTGTGGGTGGGCGGCCATCTGCCTCGACTGGTTGGGGTGAGTGTAAAGAGGAGAGAAAAAAAACACCAGGCAACAAAAACTACAACATGTTGCATTAAAACTGATGGTACCTTTGGAAAAGAAAAATAAAGTGTGATTAGCATCACAGGTGTCTTCAAACCTGTAGCCTGTCTGTCTATTTAAAGGTAAAAAGTGTGTGTACCACACCACAGAAAACTAAAGAGAGAGTTGTCTCAGAAGATTAGAAAATAATTTATAGGCAATCATGTTAAAAGTAAAGATTATAGGACAATCTCATGATGACAAATTGAAGAGACAGATAATACAAATGGTAACTAGAACTAAGAACCCGGAACAACATCCAAAGAGGTAACAGGTGAAATCCAAGGTACACTATTAGAAGAAGAAACACCTTTATTTGTCACATTTACATGTTACAGAGGAAATTTGTTCTCTGCATTTAACCCATCCCCCTGGGGGAACAGTGGGCAGCTACATACAGCACCCGGGAGCTAGGGTAAAGTGTCTGGCTCAAGGACACACCTGGTGTCTGTGACGGGGTTTGAACCCCGAATCGTCTGTATCTCAAACCAGCGATCTACTCATTGATAGATGTGACTTGTCCAGAAGTTGATACTTAAAGGCCGCCCTTTAAGTATCAACTTCTGGACAAGTCACATCTGCTAACATTCACAAGAATGAAGCATACAAAGAAAAGTACACTATACGTAATGTGAGACATGGAGGAGGCTTGGTTATGTCCTGGGGCTGCTTTGCTCCACCTGGCACAGGTCTGGTCTTAACTCTGTGTAGGGTTAGGCTTAGTGTCAGAAACCTTAGAAAGTATCATTAGAGTTACAGAAATCACTTGATTCCATTAATTACCTCAAACGACACAGATGAAGACTATGATGCAGACTATGAAGGAAGATTAGTGTCTGAGAGAGAGACTGAAAGACAGAAGGAGAGAGGAGGGGGGACAACAAATAAATAAATTAATGTGTGAAACAGAACTTTGCTCAGAAATCTCCTCAGCAGCTTCTGTCATTTATGTTCATTGTAAAAATACTTATTATGTTCACAGAGTCACAATTGCATTCATCGCAGTTTAGTTGAAGGGAAATCAACCTTACCAATAGGTTAATATTACAAACTGTCCCTTCAACAGCCTGGGCTCATTATTCAACCATCTGTTCTTTTCGCTGGGTTCACTCTCAAAAATCTCTGTTGTCATTTTCATAATTTCCTTGTAAAGCTATCCCAGTTCAGTCACAAACTGGTTTATGCCAATAACCAATTCTAAAATTAAAATAATAAAGTCACACAGATTGTCCAACACTCACTTTTGCCGAGTCAACTCTTTGTTCTTAACAATCAGTGTACAGAAGAAATACTAGAAGAGTTTACAGTAACATCCCTGTCTGATGTTTAAATCAACTGTTTTGTTTCACATCATCAAGAGATTGATTCTTATATTCTTATCAGTGATGTTTGATGATAAAAATTGTTGTTGAGGCTGGTTTCACAGAGCACCAGTTGTATCTGTATCTACTACACATGTGCTTGTACTATACGATACAGTAAAAGGAATAACTGATGATGTACTTACTGGAATCCATGAATCAAAACAAACACAAATCAATGTTTTACACTGTGGAGAAAAACTGTTTTAGAGTAATGACGATGATGAAAGATGAGAGAGGAGGGAGTAGGGGTAACGAGAGAGAATTAACTAAACTGTTCAACATATGACCTCAAAAAGCTGTGAGTGTTCAGCATCATTTCTCTCTCTCTGATGATGATGGAGACACTGGAGGAAGCTGAACTCTGTTTTCCACAGCTCTTCAACACCTCCTGCAAGAAACACAAACGTCCTCAATCGGAGTCTATGATCATTTACACTGTGCTGTCCTCCATCTCTCTGCTCACTGTGTCTCTCAACCTGCTGGTCATCATCTCCATCTCCCACTTCAGGCACAGATACATGTTTTAGTGTAAACAACTGGTTTGTTGTTGTTGCTTTTAGATCCATTAAAACAAGTGACTACAGCACCAGCAGATCCTATAATGATCAAATTTATTATTTACATTTCCTGCATTTGTTACGGTCACTAACACTTTTTAAAGTATTTCTAATGATAATAATAGTGTGTGTGTTAATTATTTTCACTGTGATGATTTTCTCTCCCTCCAGGCAGCTCCACACTCCCACCAACCTCCTCCTTCTCTCTCTGGCTGTCTCAGACTTCCTTGTGGGCCTTCTCGTAATGCCATTTCAAATCTTGTTGACAGAACCCTGCTGGTTCCTTGGTGACTTTATCTGTGCACTGTATTATGTTTTACCTTATATTACTGTTAATGCCTCAATAGGAAACATGGTGCTGATTTCAGTCGACCATTATGTTGCTATCTGTGACCCTCTGCTTTATTCCAGCAAAATCTCTAAAAAGAACATTCAGATCTCTGTTCTCCTGTGTTGGTTTTACTGTACTTTCTACAGCTTTATGATTTTATATGATAACCTGAAACAACCAGGCAGGTATAACTCCTGCTATGGAGAATGTGTGATTAATATAAATGGAGCCGTTGATCTTGTGTTAAGTTTTATCCTCCCCATTTCCTCCATCATCATTCTGTATATGAGAGTGTTTGTGGTTGCTGTGTCTCAGGCTCGTTCCATGCGCTCCCACATTGCAGCTGTCAAACTGCAGCGTTCAGTGACTGTAACTGTGAAGAAATCAGAGCTGAAAGCAGCCAGGACTCTTGGTGTGGTTGTTGCTGTGTTTCTCATGTGTTACTGTCCACCTTATTCTGTGTGTCTCTCCGGCTATGACCTCAAAATCGGTTCTTCAACCACTAATTTCATTGTTTTTCTACTGTTCTCAAACTCCTGTTTAAACCCTGTGATCTACGTCTTCTTATACCCCTGGTTTAGAAAATGTGTTAAACTTATTTTAACGCTCACCATATTGCAGCCTCACTCCCGTCACACCAAAGTTTTGTAAAGAGAAACTGTGAGAATTACTGAAAAGGAACAATCAACTTTATCTGTGAAGAAGAAAAAACTTTTTTATTTCTTGCTATTTCCCATAAAATGTTCCTCTGTATCTTCTGTTGTGCCTTTTTTTTACTGTACGTCACAGTTCACAGTTCAGATTTACAGCAGATTGTACCCCAAAGGTTGACCTGTAATTTTGTTATTAATGATTCATTTAGGTGATTTGTGAAGTAATTAACGTTTCAATAATATCATGTCTAAATCAACGTTGTTTCAATTTATTTTATTAATTTAATTTAATATTTTTTTAATTTATTGATTTATCACTCAAAACATGTAAAGGTGTTCTGCAACCATAAACACTTACTTGAGAGGCTGAAGTCTTTTTTTTTTATATTTTAAATTGACCTTAATTTTACAGAAATTGCAGCAATAGTTGACACACACACACACACACAACGACGCACCCACACACACACACACCCACACACACAACCACGCACCCACACACACACACACCCACACACACACACATTTCCCTGCCTCATTTCCTTGGGTCTTTCTTTTCACACCCCTTCATTAGTGCCAGGTGACATCATCTATAATGAATCTCTGCAATCAAAGGTGTTAAAAAAACAAAGTCAGCCTCCTCCTCCACACACTCATGATGCAATTATTGCCAGGAGACCCAGAGTTCATCAAAGTAAACAGCTGCTTCATTTGAGCTCTGTCATCATGAGAAATAACAACAGTGTCATCATTTAAGACACATTCTTTCAACAGCCATCAAATGACATCATGCCATCCTATTTACAGAAACATATTTTTGTGTCCACATTTGTCCCAAATACTTTAATGACCTGATGTGATTCTGCACAATAGGATTTAAAGGACATGTTCCTCTGTGGTCATCAATTCTTCACCAGGTCCTGTGTTAATGAGCTACACACACCTCATGAGTGGATTTCACCATGGTGGCATGTTTAAGTCAATTCAATTCAGTTTTACTTGAATAGCACCAACCATAGTGTTTAACATTTAACACATAACAAACTATAACTGTTTACAGAATTATATCGAAAACCCCCAAACCCTGCTTCAGCAGCTCTAGCACACTGCCCTCATCTGTGTTGGTACGTGGGTTTGAAATAAAAGATGGAATCAGTTCATTTTCACATAAACATCAACTTTAGTGGATTTTTTCTTCAGTTGAAATAAAATTCAGTACATTCAATTCATTATAAATTCAATATTATAATTTTTAAATTAATTAATTTCAAAACCATAAGTCAAAACAAGATCAAGGGTGTGATTAAAACAGTGACAGTGGGTAAAACAGTGGGAGTTATTTTTTCTTGATGGTTCATATGTGAATCTTCATGTTAATTCTATGTTGTTTGTTTGTATTTCTTTCCATTATTAATGAGTTTGTGGTGCTAGCTGTAATCACTGAATATGCTTTTCTGACCTTAGAAAACCCAATATACAATTTCTGCTCAGTCTCAGACACCAGACTGAAACAGTTGGACAAAAACTGGTGAATGTACTGGGGAACTTAGGCACTAAACAGACAAGTTTCTTCTTCTCAAGTCAAGTCAAGAAGCTTTATTGTCATTCCAACCACATATAGCTGAAGCAGTACATAGTGAAATGAGACAACGTTTCTCCAGAACCATGGTGCTACATAAAACGGCAACAAGACAATTATGGGGCTGAGGACTGCTAAGTTGTCCCAGCAAAACACATAAAGTGCATCCTGTGCAACCTAGTGCAAAAACAGAACACAAAACACAAAACAGCAGCGACCAATAGCGGAAATGAATACAATTTACAACTGAAAGATGGAAACATGACAAATCTAGCGAGTGTGTGCGCTCAGTTCAGTTTGTTGTGTGTGTGTTGAGAAACCTGATGGCTTGGGGGAAGAAACTGTTCAAAAGTCTGGTTGTGAGGCCCGAATGCTCCGGAACCTCTTCCCTGATGGCAGAAGTGTGAAGATTGGGTGTGAGGGGTGGGTGGGGTCGTCCACAATGCAGCTAGCCTTGCAGATGCAGCGTGTGGTGTAAATGTCCGTGATGGAGGGGAGAGAGACTCCAATGATCTTCTCAGCTGTCCTCACTATCCGCTGTAGGGCCTTGCGATCCGAAACAGTGCAGTTCCCGAACCAGGTAGTGATGCAGCCACTCAGGAGTTGGAATAGAACAAAGAGATGAAGAGAGTGAACTGGACTTACATTGAAGTTGTACAATAACAGCGTAGACCACGAAGTCTGATTTCTATTACTCCACCAAGCTTATAGTGATTTTTGCTTTTATGAATTTTGTTGTCAGAAACACTAATGGTTAAAATTTTTGTTTTTAATGTTTTAAGTGGAGTTTGGAGGGGGGGGTTGCATTATCTTTTCCCCAAGGACTTCAGTGACGATGTAAGCACTATATGATTCAATCTAAACAAACTCCCACTATGATTCACAGGATGATGGAGGCAGATCGTTGTTTGAGGGAGGGACTGAAAGACAGGAGGTGAAAAAGGTGGAGGGGGAGAGAGAGAGAGACAGGCATAAATTACCTGTATGACACTGAGTTTTGAGCTCAGAAGGCTGTAAATGTTACACAGCTTCTTCTCCGCCTCCGCTCTCTGATGATGGAGACACTGGAGGAACCTGAACTCTGCTTTCCACAACTCCTCAACACCTCTTGCAGGAAATATGCACGTCCTCATTCTGAGGCAATGCTTATTTATGTTACACTGTCCTCCATCTCTCTGCTCACTGTGTCTCTCAACCTGCTGGTCATCATCTCCATCTCCCACTTCAGGCAGAGATACATGTTTTGGCTTTGATAATAAGATGTTGTAGTGAGTTGGATTGAAAAACTTGAGAATTACATTGTGGTGTTTTAGTAATAATGTTTTGGGTGTTTTTAATATTCACAGTGATGATTTTCTCTCCCTCCAGGCAGCTCCACACTCCCACCAACCTCCTCCTTCTCTCTCTGGCTGTCTCAGACTTCCTTGTGGGTCTCATTGTGATACCTTTTCAAATCCTGTTAACAGAGCCATGTTGGTTCCTGGGTGACATGGTGTGCATTCTGTATTTTTTTGTACCATATATCACTGTCAATGCCTCAGTAGTGAACATGGTGCTGATATCAGTCGATCGTTATGTTGCTATCTGTGACCCTCTGCATTACTCTACTAAAATAACACAAAAGAGAGCTAGAATCTCTGTTCTCCTGTGTTGGGTTTACTGTGTTTTTTACAGCTTCATGATTTTATATGATAACCTGAAACTGCCAGGCAGGTATAACTCCTGCTTTGGAGAATGTGTGATTATTATAATGGGAGCTGTTGATCTTGTCTTAGGTTTTGTTGTCCCTATTTCAGCCATCATCATTCTGTATGTAAGAGTGTTTGTAGTTGCTGTGTCTCAGGCTCGTTCCATGCGCTCCCACATTGCAGCTGTCAAACTGCAGCGTTCAGTGACTGTAACTGTGAAGAAATCAGAGCTGAAAGCAGCCAGGACTCTTGGTGTGGTTGTTGCTGTGTTTCTCATGTGTTACTGTCCACCTTACTGTGTGGCGCTCTCGGGCTATGATCTCACGATTGGTACTTCAACCAATGATTTCTTAGTTTTTCTACTTTTATCAAACTCCTGTTTAAATCCTATGATCTACGCCTTTATTTATGCATGGTTTAGAAAATCTGTCAAACTCATTGTTACACTGAAGATTTTGCAGCCTAATTCCTCTGAGGCCAGTGTACTGTAGAGAGAAATCATGGAGTAACTCAACAGACACACATAACCTTTTCTGTGAAGAGGGAAATATGATACTGTGTGCTAAATAATCAGGACTAGTGAAATGTTGTGCTTCTTATCTTGTGCTGTGGGTCTATTTCTGTCTGTTGTAACTTTCCTCATAGTATCTTGTAGCTCAGATGCAGATTGATGAAGAATAAGATCTTTGGTTTTCTTACCATCATCTTTGTCGTGATCACTTCAATCAAAAGGAACTCTATTTTATTATTGTATTTATTCAGTGTTGCATTATTTTAGTATCATACATTCTTATTTAATTTAAGTCATTTAGATTCAATAGAGTCAAGATCTATACTTTGCATTTTGTCCTATTTTCCAGGACTTCTTGCATTTTATTGCCAGCAGCAATGATCATGAGCTGTGGTACATATATAATTATATAAATTATATATATATTTTTTATTATATAGACAATAAATGAATTATACCCTATTGACACAGAGACTTGAGTCTAAGGGAATATCAAATGTCATTTAACAACTCAGTGCAATCTTAGTGTGTGTTTTTTTTTATTAATTTTGAAGGATCTAGGCAATATCCTTTACAGATATGAGAAATCTGAAATGAAGGTAGATACAGTCTGCTAATAAAAAACAAATAACCTTGAATTTCACAAAATAATAAAACATCAACACTGCATTAGTGCAATATGACCAATTAACTTTAAAAAAGTTATATTTCTCTGCATCAAAAAAAGGACAGACTTAACTTTTTCACTGTAAATTTTAGTTTAGTACAAAATCTCTCAAAAGTAAAATCAAAGCATGTGTTGCAATCAAACCACATAACAACATAAAGAAATAAAGTCCCTTTGTGGACGAATATCAGATGCCTGTGTTACTTCAAGTTTTGCAGTCTAAAATAACCTTTTGAAAAAATAGTAAAGTTTGAGTGGCTCTGAAAGTTTTTAAAACAGGAATTTCCACTTTAGTTTAAACTCTGAGTAACAAACCTAACCAAGAAGAGGACACACAGTAACCAACATCCACTTCTCTTCCCTCTTCCCCAGTCCTCTCCTTTCACACCCTCCTTCTCCCTTTACTCCTTCCTTCTAGTCTTTTCTCTGTCTTTCTCTTTTGTTCTTTCTTTGGTCTCCGTGTGTGCTGTGTTATTGGAGCTTGTAACATAGTAAGGCAATGTCATGAAGGACAGCAAGCATGTCTGCGTGCTATCAGGTCAGGCTCACCCTTTCTTGTCATAGTGTTCTCAGCATCTGAAAAGAGGTACAGAGATGGGTCGGGTAAAATATGACCAGAATAGTCCCGGTGGGGCAGCATCCACAATTGGAGTGTGCTTTCACACATTTTATTTGACTCCCTATGGTCAAAGCTATTAACCAGCATTTTCCTTTTCTGGTTCTCTAATAAAAGATCAAATGCATCAAAAGGTGCTTCAGGCTAGAAATTCTACCTCACAGTCTCCAATTCAGCAGATGTAATTCCTGCTGTTTGGGAAAGTTGAGTTACTTAACACTGGTAATGGTGTGCCACAGGGGTCAATCATTGGGCCTCTACACTTTACTCTACTTTACATTTTACATATAAAAGTATATAGTATATTTTATACATTTTTATGCTGATGATAAAAGATTACATGGCTCAGATTCCCATCAAATTTAGGTTTTTGATGTCCTTTGAATTGCACCTCTTGATGAACTTGTTCTCAATGTTGAAAAGTTCACAGTTTTCCACACATCTAATATTATTGCCAACACCTTTGGGATAAAAGTAGTAAATGGAACCAACAAATGTCTTGCTAAGTCTTATATGAGTATCAATAGCTCAGGGGGTAGAGAAGTCACCTACAAACCCCAAGATCAGTGGTTCCTCCTGGCTACTTGCTGAGGTGCCTTGGAGAGACACCGAAACGCTGTAGTAGTGCCGACTCAGTCTGGCAGCTGTCGAAAATGAATTTCCCCAAGGGGATCAATAAGTTATACATTATTAATACAAATATTATTTGACTAAAAGGTAGACTGACATTTAAAATCCAAACCTAAAGTTTGACTTAGAAATACTTGATATGTCTTTCTACATTAATGGTGCCTTTCCAGATGTGCAGGCTTCCCATTCCATAGGCATTAATACACCACCATACTATAAGAGATGCAGGCTTTTGAGCACTAATAACAAGCCTTAAAGTGCTTCCTCTCTTCAGTCTGAAAGACATGGCGCCTGTCGTTTCCAAAAAGAATGTCCAATTCAATTTATCTGACCACAGAAGAGTATTCCACTTTGCCAAAAAATGTTTGGCCCACAGAAGTTGACAGTGACACTCTGCACTATAAAATTTAAACTCTCATTTTTCAATCATTCCTGTTTTTACTGCAGTGTCCAAAAATTGCAGGCATAAAAAAATGCTTTTCAGATTTGTTCCCTGCAAACTCCCAACTTTTGAAATGTGTTGCAATTGTACATTAACTGTCTATATTCTCAGTTTAAACATGTCATTTATTTTCTATTTTTAATTGTGAATAGAACATGGGTGTATGACATTTGCACATCATTGCTTTTGTTTTAATTTAGATTTTACACATCATCCCAACTTTTTGGATTTGGGAATTTAGGTTTTTATCAACATATAAGCAACATTTTAATATATTCAAATATATGTTTTAGAGAGCAGATACAGATTAAGGTTATGATACACAACATAAGAGAGAAAGCTATGTATTTAAGGGAGGGATTGAAAGACAGGAGAGAAAAACAACAGTTTGACACAGAGGTTTGTTTGGAGAGCTGTAAATGTTACACAGCTTCTCATCTCCACCTCCTCTCTCTGATGATGGAGACACTCGAGGAAGCTGAGCTCTGCTTTCCACAACTCTTCAACACCTCTTGCAAGAAATATGCACGGCCTCATGCTGAGGCAATGCTCATTTATGTTGTACTGTCCTCTACCTCTCTGCTCACTGCATTTCTCAACCTGTTGGTCATCATCTCCATCTCCCACTTCAGGCAGAGACCAATGTTTTGGCATTGATAATGTGTTGTTGTAGTGAGTTGCTTTGAAAAACATGACTTTGGAGCATTTTGATGTTTTGACTGAGAAACAATGTTGACAACAATCCCATGTGTTAATAAGAGTCAATGTTGTTAAATAAATCTATTTTTATTACTATCAGCATAAAACATTTGTTACTACTATTAGTAATAATAGTAGTAGTAGTAAGTAATAATGATTTGGGTGTTTATAATATTCATAGTAATAATATTTTCTTGCTTCAGGCAGCTCCACACCACAACCAACCTCCTCCTTCTCTCCTTGGCTGTCTCAGACTTCCTTGTGGGTCTCATCGTGATGCCGTTTCAAATCTTCTTAATAGAACCCTGCTGGTTTCTGGGTGACCTGGTGTGTGTTCTGTTTTACTTCATACACTTTACTACTGTTGCAGCCTCAACAGTAAACATGGTGGTGATATCAGTTGATTGTTATGTTGCTTTCTGTGACCCTCTGTATTACTTTACTAAAATCACTCAAAAGAAAGTTAGAGCTCGTGTTCTCCTGTGTTGGGTTTACTCTGTTTTCTACAGCTTCCTGTTTTTATTTGACAACCTGAAACAACCAGGCAGGTATAACTCCTGTTATGGAGAATGTGCAATTAATATATATGGAGCTGAAGATCTTTTCTTGGGTTTTATCATCCCAGTTAGAACCTCAAATTACTTGTCATTAAAATGTAAATTAAATAAAAATGTATAGCTCTGTTGAGCCTTGTATCCCCTTAACTCTTAGCAGCCATAATTTCATGATTTTTTTTACAAATAAAGTGATGACTTAATCAGCATGTTAGTATAGAGGTAAGAGTAGGGGTCCTTAGGCAAGACATGCTTATGCTTACCCTGCCTACTCTTGTAAGTCGCCTTGGATAAAAGCGTCTACCAAATGATTAATTGTAAATGTAAATGTGATCAGATCCTCTCTGCACAACATGGATGGTCTCATTTGTACAACTCCATATTTGTTTGTAAGACCACACTCGTAAATCTGTATTCATTTCAGTAATTAATTCCTCTAAACAATCAACATGTGTCTTAGACCCGATCCCGGCTAGACTCCTCAAAGATGTCTTACCTTTGATCAGCACGTCCATACTAGATATCTTTACAAATAGGCTACATACCACAGGCTTTTAAGGTTGCTGTAGTCAAACCCCTACTCAAAAAGCCTACTCTGGACTCAGGGGTTTTAGTGAATTATAGACCAATATCCAATCTGCCCTTTATCTCAAAAATTCTTGAAAAGGTAGTTTCTAAGCAATTATATGACCACCTGCACAGTAATAACTTGTATGAAGATTTCCAGTCAGGATTTAGAGTACAGAAACAGCACTGGTAAAGGTTACTAATGATCTTCTATTGGCATTAGACAATGGTCTACTCTCTATACTCATCTTGTTAGATCTTAGTGCTGCATTTGATGCTATAGATTGATTTATGGCACAGATTGGAACATTTCATGGGGATTAAAGGTACAGCACTAGGCTGGTTTGAATCATATCTATCAGATAAATTTCAGTTTTTACATGTTAATGATGAGTCTTCCATGCATAGTTGATAGTTTGTTATTGATGACGTTCTTGATGCTTCTAATATTCACAGTTATGACATTGTCTCACTTCAGGCAGCTCCACACTCCCACCAACCTCATCCTTCTCTCTCTGGCTGTCTCAGACTTCCTTGTGGGACTCTTTGTGATGCCGTTTCTCATGTGTTACTGTCCATATTATTGTGTCTCTCTTTCTGGTTATGAGCTCACATTTAGCTCTTCAAAGGATTTCATTATATTTATAGTATTTTTTAACTCCTGTCTAAACCCTGTGATCTATGCCTTCCTCTATCCCTGGTTTAGAAAATCTGTTAAACTCATTGTTACACTTCAGATACTGTGGCCTCACTCCTGCCAAACCAATGTAATGTAGAGAGCAACTGTGGTAAGTGAACAAACCCTTTTTTTTCTTCGCAGAAAGTCATCCCAGCAGTTATCTTCTGCTAAAGTTATCTTTTTTCCACACTGTCATTTTCTACTTTGTTTGGATTTGCCAGAGTCATTCTTTATAATTTTGTGAGATATTGACTTTACTAATTGCCTTGATTATTATTATTATTATTATTTTATTATTTTGTGGTTTGTAATTCATAAACAGTGTGCTTCAAAGTTTAACCTGTAGTTCACACTCAAGATTTTGCAGCCTGATTACTGTGAGACCAGTCTACCGTGGAGAGAAATCATGGAGCAACTCAGGAGAGACACCTAACCTAACTAACTCCCTGTTGTTTTTTGTCTCTTAGTCCATTAGCTTAATCTGACTTTTTTTAACAGATGTAATTCCTGCTGTTTGGAAAAATTGAGTGACTTACCACCAGGAATGGGTCAATCATTGAGACTCTACACTTTTCACATAAAAGTATGACACATTTTAAAACAAAAATATTTTATCAATTTTTCTGCTGATGACAAACGGTTATGTGGCTCAGGTTCCCATCAAATTCAGGTTTTTTGATGTCTTTTAAATGGAGACACTTAATGCATTTCTTCTCAGTGTGGAGAAGACCAAGTTTGCTTATTTTAGATTTGTTCCTTGGACAAATAGATTTATCCCGATTCTCTTCTTTTGTGTTTTTCATTATTGTAACTAGTCAAAAACTAAGAATGACTTAGTTTAATGTAACATGTTGCATAAGAGTGAAAAGAAGTTTCATCAGGAGACATATGAAGAGCATGACATACAGCATGAGGGAGGAGGAAGATCATTGTGAAAGATACTGAACAACTGCAGAGGAGGGAGGAGGGAGGAGGGAGGAGGGTGAGGTGAGAGATAAAACAACTGTGCGATAACGAGTTTTGCTCAGAAAGCTGTATGAGTTCAACAGCTTCTCTTCTCCTCCTCTCTCTGATGATGGAGGCAACAGAGGAAGCTGAACTCTGCTTTCCACAGCTGCTCAACACCTCCTGCAAGAAGCGCACACGTCCTCACTCTGAAGATATGATCATTTACACTCTGCTGTCCTCCATCTCTCTGTTCACTGTGTTTCTCAACCTGCTGGTCATCATCTCCCTGTCTCACTTCAGGCACAGATAAATGTTTTAACTTTGATAGTTTGTTATTGATGACGTTCTTGATGCTTCTAATATTCACAGTTATGATATTGTCTCACTTCAGGCAGCTCCACACTCCCACCAACCTCCTCCTTCTCTCTCTGGCTGTCTCAGACTTCCTTGTGGGTCTCATCGTGATGCCGTTTCAAATCCTATTTAAAGAACCCTGCTGGCTACTGGGTGACCTGGTGTGTGTTTTGTGTAATGTTGTACCTTGTATCACTGTCTCTGCCTCAGTAGTAAGCATGGTCCTTATTTCAGTCGACCGTTATGTTGCTATCTGTGACCCTCTGAATTACCCCTCTAAAGTGACACAAAAGAGAGTCAGAATCTGTGTTCTCCTGTGTTGGATTTCTTGTACTTTCTACAGCTTTATGATTTTATTTGACAACCTGGTACAACCAGGCAAGTATAACTACTGCTATGGACAATGTGTCATTATTATAATTGGAGTTGTGGACCTTGTAGTAAGTTTTATCATCCCCATTTCATCCATCATCATTCTGTATATGAGAGTGTTTGTAGTTGCTGTGTCTCAGGCTCGTTCCATGCGCTCCCACATTGCAGCTGTCAAACTGCAGCGTTCAGTGACTGTAACTGTGAAGAAATCAGAGCTGAAAGCAGCCAGGACTCTTGGAGTGGTTGTTGCTGTGTTTCTTATGTGTTACTGTCCATATTATTGTGTCTCTCTTTCTGGTTATGAGCTTACGTTTAGCTCTTCAAAGGATTTCATTATATTTATAGTATTTTTTAACTCCTGTCTAAACCCTGTGATCTATGCCTTCCTCTATCCCTGGTTTAGAAAATCTGTTAAACTCATTGTTACCCTTCAGATACTGCAGTCTCACTCCTGTGAGACCAACGTACTGTAGAGAGAAACTGTGGTAACTGAACAAACCCTTTTCCTCACAGAAAGCAGAAAGTCATCCCAGCAGTGATCTTCTGTTCAAGTTATCTTTTTTCCACAATGTCACTTTCTACTTTGTTTGGATTTGTTCAGTCATTCTTTATAATTTTGTGAGATATTCACTTTACTAATTGCCTTGATTATTATTTTTTTTTTATTATTATTTTGTGGTTTGTAATTCATAAACAGTGTGCTTCAAACTTTAACCTGTAGTTCACACTCAAGATTTTGCAGCCTAATTCCTGTGAGACCAGTCTACCATGGAGAGAAATCATGGAGCCAATCAACAGAGACACATAACCTTTTCTGTGAAGGGGGGAAATATGATACTGTGTGCTAATTAATCAGGGCTAGTAAAAAGTTATGCTTCTTATCATGTGCTGTGAGTCTATTTCTGTTTATTGTAACTTTCCTCATTGTATCTAGCAGTTTTGTTTCCAAGTAGAATAAGATCTTTGTTTTTTTTTACCATCACCTTTGTCATGACCACTTCAATAAAAAAGAAAACATTACTGTATTAATTTAGCCATTTCCCATATTTAAGTATCATACAGTCTTATTTGAGAAAAGTAATTTTCATTTAATTGATTCTAGATCTACACTTTGCATTCTGTCTTATTTTCCCAGCATTCTTGCATGTTATTGCCAGCAGCAATGATCAGTGAGCAGTGGTACATATTTAATTATTTTAATTGTTTTTTAATGATTCTGTAAAATAAAATCAATTGTATGCTATTGACAAAGATGCATGATTGAGTCTAAGGGAATATCAAATGTCATTTAACAACTCACTGCAATCTTAGTGTGTGTTTTTGTTTTTTGTTTTTTAATTTTGAAGGAACTAGGCTAGATCCATCATGGATATGAGAAATCTGAAATGAAGGCAGATACTGTCTGCTAAATGTACAATAGTTATATACTTGAGTTATTATTAGTATTATTACTAATTAATTGTTACTTATTATTATATATGAAACAACCTTGAATTTTGCAGAATAATAAAACATGAGCACAACATTAGTACAATTACTGACTTAGTCTAAGAAAAAAAATTTAACTTTCTGCATCCAAATTGGCCAGACTTAACTTCTCAACTTTAATTTTTACCGTTTAGTATAAAATGTCTCAAAGCAAGTTGAAAGCATGTATTGCAATCAAACATAAAAATTACAAAATAAAAAAACTATAAATTCAATTCACTGAAGTTTGAGTCACTGAATTTTTTTAAAACATGTATTTTCTCTTTAGTTTAGACTCTCAGTAACAAACCTACAGAAGCAGAGGACACACAGAAACCAACATTCACTTCTCTCTCTCTCTTTCTTCCTCTCTTCCACCTTCCTCCTTACCCTTCCCTCTTCCCCAGTTCTCCCTCTAACACCCTCCTTCTTTCTTTATTCCCTCATTCTGATCTTTTCTCTATCTTTCTCTGTTGTTCTCTCCTGTGTTGTTGGAGCCTGTAACATAGTTAGTCAATGATGTGAAGGAAAGCCAACATGTCTACATGCTATGAGGTCATATTCACTCTTTCTTTCATTCTTTGTTTATTGTTTTTTGTCCTAACTAGCTCCCTGTTGTTTTCTGTCGCTTTGTCATGATTCCAGCCTTGTTGCTGCCTGTATTTCCCCCATGCCCTTATTTTGACAACTTCCTGTTTCCTCCTCCCAGTCTGATTACCTTCACTCACCTAATTGATTACACCTGGTTCCCCCCACACTATATATACAGGCCTGCTCACCTTTCTTCCCTGCCAGATAGTCAAACCCCAACCCCCGGACACTATCCAGCGTTTCTTTAGGACTAACAACTTTGGATTTTTCTGACTCTGCCTGCTCTGGACCCTGTCTCTTGCCTGACCCCCTGGTGTTGTGAGTTCTGTTTATTCCCCGTCATTCCCCCTGCTCACAGTACCAGACTTGTACCTGTATCGGCCTGATTCCCCTTCTCTGACTTGCACCCTTTCTACCCTGTCTCAACCAGATTCCCCCTCACTGGACCAGCCTGACCTTTGGTTCTCTGAGTTTTCCCTCTGATCTGTTTTTTCCCTCGTTCCCTTCCCTGCTCAGACTGTTTGTCTGTTTAGTGTTTAGTGTTTTGACCTGGATTGCCCATCTGTTGTGGATTTTGTCTGACGGACTTATGTCTGAACTGCGTAACTGTGTATGACCTGGATTACCCTTGACCTCAGAGTTTAGCCTTTTGGATTTGTTGTTTGGACTGCCTTGTACAACACCTCAGACTGTTTTCTCACACTGTGTTTTGGACATTGGATTCTGTCACTGTTTCCTCATTGTGCTTCTTTGATAATCTTGTTACACTTCTGAACACTCTCCAGTTTGCCAGTTGCCACCATTCACCATCTCCATTGTCCTCCATTTGTTCCATGTGCTCCCCGTTGGTTGCGACGTCTCTTCCGGTCAGCAATCACTTCCGGTTCCCCCAGACCTTCAAACTCACCCTGCTCTGAGAAGTTTCCTACAAGAACTCTTCTGATTATTCCCCTGTACCTTTGTTATCAATAAAACCCTGAATTTTTTTTCCTGTACTCCGTTTCGTCTCTGGCCATGAGATCCTTCATCCAGCTCATGACACTCTTAGCCCATAAACTTAATCTGATTTTTTTTTTTTTAACAGATGTAATTCCTGCTGTTTGAAAAAGTTGCGTTACCACCAGGAATGGTGTGCCACAGGGGTCAATCATTGGGACTCTACACTTTTCATATAATACACAAAAATAAAAAAGGATTATGTGGGTCAGGTTCCCTTCAAATTCAGGTCTTTTAAATGATGCCACTTGATGCATTTCTTCTTGGTGTGGAGAAAACCAAGTTTGCTTTTCGGATTTGTTCCTTGCACAAATAGATTTATCCTGATTCTCTAAATCTTTTGATGATGTTATGAATGGCAGCTATTCATGAATTGGTGAACATCTGTTCATGTTTACTTCTCAGACACTTAGATTTCTAACATGCTCTTTTTATCTTTTTAATTTGTTACTGACCTGTTACCAATTAACCCCTTTCTGTTTGTGTTTTTCATTATTGTAACTAGTCAAAAACTAAGAATGACTTAGTTTAATGTAACATGTTGCATAAGAGTGAAAAGAAGTTTCATCAGGAGACATATGAAGAGCATGACATACAGCATGAGGGAGGAAATTGTGAAAGATACTGAACAACTGGAGAGGAGGGAGGAGGGTGAGGTGAGAGATAAAACAACTGTGCGATAACGAGTTTTGCTCAGAGAGCTGTATGAGTTCAACAGCTTCTCTTCTCCTCTTCTGTCTGATGATGGAGGCAACAGAGGAAGCTGAACTCTGCTTTCCACAGCTGCTTCAACACCTCCTGCAAGAAGCGCACACGTCCTCACTCTGAGTCTATGATCATTTACACTCTGCTGTCCTCCATCTCTCTGTTCACTGTGTTTCTCAACCTGCTGGTCATCATCTCCCTGTCTCACTTCAGGCACAGATAAATGTTTTAACTTTGATAGTTTGTTATTTATAATGTTCTTGATGCTTCTAATATTCACAGTTATGACATTGTCTCACTTCAGGCAGCTCCACACTCCCACCAACCTCATCCTTCTCTCTCTGGCTGTCTCAGACTTCCTTGTTGGTCTCATCGTGATGCCGTTTCAAATCCTATTTACAGAACCCTGCTGGCTCCTGGGTGACCTGGTGTGTGTTTTGTGTAATGTTGTACCCTTCATCACTGTCTGTGCCTCAGTAGTAAGCATGGTCCTTATTTCAGTCGACCGTTATGTTGCTATCTGTGACCCTCTGAATTACCCCTCTAAAGTGACACGAAAGAGAGTCAGAATCTGTGTTCTCCTGTGTTGGATTTCTTGTACTTTCTACAGCTTTATGATTTTATTTGACAACCTGGTACAACCAGGCAGGTATAACTCCTGCTATGGAGAATGTGTCATTATTATAATTGGAGTTGTGGACCTTGTAGTAAGTTTTATTATTCCCATTTCCTCCATCATCATTCTGTATATGAGAGTGTTTGTAGTTGCTGTGTCTCAGGCTCGTTCCATGCGCTCCCACATTGCAGCTGTCAAACTGCAGCGTTCAGTGACTGTAACTGTGAAGAAATCAGAGCTGAAAGCAGCCAGGACTCTTGGTGTGGTTGTTGCTGTGTTTCTCATGTGTTACTGTCCATATTATGGTGTCTCTCTCTCTGGTTATGAGCTCACTATAAGTTCTTCAAAGGATTTCATTATATTTATAGTCTATTTTAACTCCTGTCTGAACCCTGTGATCTATGCCTTCCTCTATCCCTGGTTTAGAAAAACCATTAAACTCATTTTTACACTTGAGATACTGAAGCCTCACTCCTGTGAGACCAACGTAGTGTAGAGAGAAACTGTGGTAACTGAACAAACCCTTTTTCTTCTTCAAGTCATTGCAACAGTTGTCCTCCGTTTAAGTTATTTTTTGCTCCACACTGTCACTTTCTACTAGTTCAAATAGCATTTGCTGAGTAATTTTTTATAATTTAGTAAGATCTTAACATTTCTATTTGCGTTGATTATTATTTTTTGTTACGACTTGTAATTCAGAGACAGTGTGCTTCGAAGTTTGAACTGTGGTTTGAACTGTGACAGACTTTTCTCTTTTTACAAAATGGTGCTTAGTACATATTTTCAGTATTATACAGAAAATACACTCTGATTCTAAGCATCAATTTCAGCACAGTAACTTTGGGCTTTAGATGATTTTTGTACACTGTTAATTGTTTTATTTATTTTTATTTGTGCTTGAATAACAGCTGGGTACACTGTAATCATTTACAGCACAGGAACAGATTTATGTGTGAAGGTGCTGTGTGTAAGATTTAGTTCTTATAACAGAAATGGAATAAACTATTTATACATATGTTGTCATTGGTGTGTAATGAAGTAAGTAAGTATACACAGAGTACCCAAAACAACACTGGAACTACACAAGGAACTATGTAGGAATTTGGTGACAGTTGAGCAATAACGGTCAATCATGCGTTGAAGCTGAGACCTGTACTCCTACATCCACTGCATCCAGTTGTTGGCTGGTCTTTCAAGCACGGTAGTATCATGGTTAACAAACCAGTTAAGTCAGGGATCTACCAGATGTTCACCAGATAGTAGCATCGTCTGTGTCGCACGATTCTGTGTATATTTTGACCACACAGTTTCTTCTTCGTGAACTCTTTCCCATGCACAATATATAACACAAGCCCGTCTGACACATTAATGTGGATATAACGAAATCAACGCAAAGTACAGTAGTTTAGCAGCAAGTCGCTGTCCCAGCTGGCTTCTGTTAGCTCGTATACACGTGAAACATTTTCCTTTTTTTTATTTTTTTTTTATTTTTGCCTTTCATGATTTCATTCTGCACTTCCACCTTTATTTTGCTAGTGGTTGTTTCTTCCTCTCTGCTTCTTGCGTGGCTCCTGACCCGTCGTTGATTTCATCTTGGAAGTCTGGTTTCTGACTATCTGGACCCCTGATTTGGCCTCCGGCTCTCTCCTGGTCTCTCCGGGTTTCAGACTTTGTTTTTTGTTTTGTTTTTTATTCTTGGATTTTCTCTGTGGAACTGTAGACTCACATTTGTTTGTGCTTGTTGTTCTGAGGAGATTGGACTTTATTGGATTGTGTAGTGAGATCAATTGTGCTTCTGGAACCTGTCAGTATGGACTCTGTGACAGTTTAACTTTTCCCAGCTGTCAAGTCGTCTCGGTGTCGTTTGCAGAATGAGAGTCGTCTTGTAAACGGTCAGTTTCTAGATCATCCCCCTCCATGTGATCATTGGTCACGGACATCTCATACTAACCACTTGGATTCAATCCCCTTCTCTGGTCTCTGTCTCTGTCTTGGTCTAGGAAGGGCACTTATTTTTCTGCTGCTCCTTTGAGACTTGAGTAAGTCAGAATCCTTCAATACTTACCTCACTTCCAATAACTAACTGGACTCCACATTAACTTAAAGACATTAACTGTTATACTGGACTGCCTGTTGCCTGACACATAGCATGTAATCACCCATATGAGGATGGGTTCCCTGTTGAGTCTGGTTCCTCTCAAGGTTTCTTCCTGTTGCCTTCTCAGGGAGTTTTTCCTTGCCACCGTCAATTGTAAAAAGCGCAAATAAAACTGACTTGAATTGAACTTTCTGTGGTCATCAGCACTCACCGGTGTCTCCTTTCCAGATTAAGAATCAGTACTACCTGTCGGATAGGAAGTGTTTCCTACCTTCTCACCACCTCCCGGTTTCTGCTCCACCTCCCCAGCTTCTTATCTTTTACTAACGTTTGTGTAGTTGTTGTGTTGAGTTTCAGAGTGAGCATGATGATGCAAGTCGAGATTATGACAAACAGAATGAACAGTATGGAGGATGATCAGTGTCCGACAGTGTGAAAGACAGGAGGGGAAGGAGGAGAGGGAGGATGGATAAATAACCTGTATAACAGAACAGAACAGAACTCTGCTCATATACAGTAGCTGTATGTTACCAGCAGCTTCTTTCCACCTCCTCTCTCTGATGATGGAGACACTGGAGGAAGCTGAACTCTGCTTTCCACAGCTCTTCAACACCTCCTGCAAGAAACACAAACGTCCTCACTCTGATACAGTGCTGGTTAAAGTCCTGATGTCCTCTGTGTCTCTGCTCACTGCATGTTCTCAACCTGCTGGTCATCATCTCCATCTCACACTTCAGGCACAGACACATGTCTTAGTGTTGATAAATTGCTGTTGTTATTGTTGAGTAGTTGTGGTGAGATTGATTCAAATAGGTGACATCAGTATTTTACTTTGTTTTTGGTTAATAGGCTTTTTGTTGAGATGTGGTGCCTTTAACTGTTATTATAGATAAGATTTTATTCAAGTTGTCATTATTGCTATTATATGACAACCAGTGATAACCGTACTCTGGTTGTTAATAACACAGTGTTGATTTTCTCTCCCTCCAGGCAGCTCCACACTCCCACCAACCTCCTCCTTCTCTCTCTGGCTGTCTCAGATTTACTTGTTGGTCTCATCGTGATGCCGTTTCAAATCCTCTTAACAGAACCCTGCTGGCTCCTGGGTGATCTGGTCTGTGTTCTGTATTACTTTGTACCTATCATCACTGCTTGTGCCTCAGTAGTAAACATGGTGCTGATATCAGTCGACCGTTATGTTGCTATCTGTGACCCTCTGCGTTACCCCATCAAGATAACACAAAACAAAGTCAGAATCTCTGTTCTCCTGTGTTGGTTTTACTGTGCTTTATACAGTTTTCTATTGCTATTTGACAACCTGAAACAACCAGGCAGGTATAACTCCTGCTATGGAGAATGTGTGATTAATATAAATGGAGCTGTTGACATTGTTTTGAGTTTTATCATCCCCATTCCAGCCATCGTCATTCTGTATATGAGAGTGTTTGTAGTTGCTGTGTCTCAGGCTCGTTCCATGCGCTCCCACATTGCAGCTGTCAAACTGCAGCGTTCAGTGACTGTAACTGTGAAGAAATCAGAGCTGAAAGCAGCCAGGACTCTTGGTGTCACTGTTGCCTTATTTCTCATGTGTTACTGTCCACCTGTTTGTGTATCTCTCTCTGGTTATAACCTCACTATCGATTCTTCAAATTATTTTAGTTTTCCAGTTTTATCAAACTCTTTTTTTAACCCTGTGATTTATGCCTTCTTCTACCCCTGGTTTAGAAAATCTGTTAAACTCATTGTTACCCTTCAGATCCTGCAGCCTCACTCCTGTCAGACCAACGTACTGTAGAGAGAAACTGTGGAGTGACTGAAAACATTTACACGTTATTAAATTTTCTGTTGTAAGTCATTTATGTGATGTTATAATAAAACACAGATCATACATAAAAGTAAAACCTTTGTTGTTCTGTGTTCGGTTTATTGGGTTTTCTAGTTTTTATTTTTATTGAATAACTTGATAAGACCTGCTGTGGAGAATGTGTGATTAAATTAATCAGAGCTACACTTCTCATTTCCTTTCAAGTGCGTCTTCTAATTCTTTGTTGACTTCAGTCATATAATTGCAGTAGGAGACAGGTCTGGACTGCACGCATCTATCTGTAACACGTTTAATGTGCAGGATGTAAAATACAACAGCACTGTCAGCTGCTATGTTTATGTTCGTGTCATCATGGACTTGATGTTCACCTGCTCCACTGTGAACTGTGTCCTGACATAATTAAGCTTACAGCGCCATCTACTGACCTTTTTATAGATACACAACAGTATCTTTTGTCTCTAACCAGTAATTACAGCACAGTAAAATCCCAAAAGCAACTTAATGTCTTTCTAAAACCTTCTCACATATTCTATTATATTGAAATAGCACACAGCAGTTATGGCCTTCAACTATTTTTAACTTTGCGTCTCCCTTCACGTCAGATCTGTGGTTCTGTTTGATAAGCATCACAATAAAACAGGGAAGCGCTTCCTTCCTGTCATTGTTTTTCACATCTACTGTTCATTAATTAATTTTATTGTATATAACAAAAAATACAATCAATAAAATTCCAAGAGTTTTACACAGAAAAGGTTTGAGTCAGTCTCTCAATTTAAAGTTGTGGCTGTGACTGAGATTTATTTCAATGAGGAATAGAAGAGTTCAGTGGCTCACAGAGTCCACTAGGTGGCACATTTCCTTTTATTTAAAGTCAATGTGACCAGAAAAGTTTCAGTTTGGAGAAGTGTTCTTGGTAATCAGGAAATAAGCCTTATTATTTGTAGTTTTATGCAATAATGTCATGATAATCTCCAGAAGAAACAATAACTAAATGTGTTTGTTTGTCTTGACAGAGAGAGACTTGATGTTAAATGTAGATTCAGTATCTCCATCATCAGACCTCGGGATAAAAATTGTTAAATGATTCAGAGACATACTGACATCACATCATACCAGGTTTAACTGCATCTGTTGAACTCTGCTGCATGTTGTCACACTTCACTTCCTCTCCACTTCCTGTTCATGTGTCTCTACAACACATTAATGATAACGGCTGTTTTCATTTATAAATACAGTTATGCTGAAATGAGGGAGGAGGGAATATTTGCTTGACATTATAGGATTTTTTGTAGATTCTGAGGAAAAATAACATTTAATCCATTTTGAAATTGAGCTGTATCATAACACAATGTGGGACAGGTTGTGTCTGAGTTCTCCACCTCTGAGTCAGGGGGTGTTGATTTGCACATTCAAAGCTTCCACCACCCTTCTCTCAAACCACCAGTCCTCTCTGTAACAGCCCAACCCAAAAACCTAGTTTACCCTGACATGGCTGGGGTTTCTGAGAAGCTGAACACAGACCACCTGTCTACTTCAAACCCAGCAACAAACCCAGGCAGGGACAAGGACTCGGCCACCCAAAAAACAAATTCAGAAGAAGCGCAATAGAGTGAGATGGTCAAACGCTGTGACATCCACCGGGTTGTTTCTCCCACTTTGTCTGATGATGGAGAAACTATTCTTTTCTCTCTGGATACAAGTACATTTGTATTTGAAAGAGGCAGAATTGTGACATGTGACAATTAGTTAGTTCAGATAACCAGACGGGTTGAACCTGCTTCATGATATATGGCCAGTTCAAAATGAAAACAAAGGAACAATATGGTGAGTGTTTGAAACCCTCTGAAGTGAAGAGGTTTATAAATGAGGAGTATTTTATGTCCACAGAACTTCAGTGGAGATCCTGTAGATGTGAGTGGTTCACATAAAAGATAAAAATAAGACACTGAGGTCAGAGTGTGAGTGTTGGTGGTTTTAAATAATTTGTTTGGTTTTGGTTTCACTGAGTTTTAGTTTCAGTTCTCAGGAAATATTAATAACATGTTAATTAGTGGAACCAGTGTTCACAGACACAGACAGTATATTTACTGTGGACCACATCTTTTAGCCATCAGCAAAGTTTCCTGGAGCATCACAATAAGAACTGAGACTGTAACATTATAAATACATTCAAAGAAAATCCTTCCTGCAGGTTTGTGTAGAGCATGTACAGTATGTCATCTCCCTCTCTTTCTCTCTCTCTCTCTCTCTCTTTCTTTTCATTCACTGTTAAGCTCACTCGACCACTGAATCAGAGAGGAAGTGTCAAAGGGTTCAAGCAACGTATCGGATGTTTACTAAGAGTCTGGTCCCTTCCTTTTTACAAAGCAGTCGTTCATGTGAACAGTATGTTCCGTGGATTATTTCTCTCATCTGTGATCGTAAGTGACTCAAGTTATATTGTGTTTTTTTTGTTTTAGTACTAAAGTTAGTGCAGAGTGATGTGAACAGTCTGATAAAGATGGATCTTCAGTTTATCTCCGACTCCAGCTGCTTATTTCAGTATCAAACCGTTTTAACCGTTATAGCGATGTACGTATAAAAAGTGATAGAGCCTGTTTCTTGTTTCATTCTAGTGGGTTATATTTGAATAATTATAAAACACATTTAAAAGACCAATAAACCCAGTGAAATAGCATTCAGTGATCAGAAAATATATTTACTGGTTATGGTTGTGTACAAATAGTTTGAATAGTAAAGAGACCTGACATCTTTAAATAGCTTTTTAATCAAATTTAAATTTTTTAATTCTAATTTTCTGGCACTTGAACTTGGACTAACTGATCCCCTCGAAATACATTTTACTGGTGAAAAGAAAGTACAAACTGTTCACACTGTTATTTAAAATAAGACCCATAAAAGAACAATTAAGTTCTTTCCTTTGGCTGTAATCCTGTTTTGGCAATTTTACTGGTTACAGTGGGTACTTCAGAGACCTTGTTAATGGTATGTACAGGTTATGTATTTAATAATTTTTTTAATATAAAGCACAAGAATTAAACTGTACAAAACCCTTGCCAGTATAAAGATACTCTGTAATAGATTTTTAGCCATATGAAAATAGCATTTTACTCTTGGTCTCACAGGTTTAGGAAGTGGTGAAATGGATTAGATGGTTTACACTGCTCATTTTAAGTTTTTTTATTTTTTATGTAGTCCACAGTATTCATCTGATGTACAGGTGTAAATACAACACAGCTACTACCGAGGATTGCTTTAAAGCATTTTTCATCACAGCAGCTTCTTTTGACTTTTATTACGGTCATTTAGTTAGGGTTGGGTCTAATGCTTCTAATGACCATAGAATACATTACCTTATAAATTTACTGCCACATTTCAGAAACTAGTGCTTTTAGCCTAGAAACATTTTATATATATATATATATATATATATAAATCACAGTGCTTAACTTTTTCCACATTTAGTTATGTTACAGCTTTATTCCAAAATTGATTAAATTTATTATATTCCGTAGTCAGGTCAGTTGGTGACCAAGGACGCTCTAGCATTTTTCTGTGCAGAGAGGAGAACGTTCCAGAAGAACAACCATGTCTGTAGCACTCCACCAATCAGGCCTGTATAGTAGAGTGGCCAGACTGAAACCACTCCTCAGTAAAAGTTTGTGAAAATACACCTGAAGGACTCTCAGACCAAGAGAAACAAGATTCTCTAGTGTGATGAATCAAAGATAGATTTGTCCTGAATGCCAAGTGTCATGTCTGGATGAAACCAGGCACCGCTCAGCACCTGACCAATACCATCCCTGCAATGAAGCATGGTGGTGGCAGCATCATGCTGTGGGGATGTTTTTCAGCATCAGGAACTGGGAGACTAGTCTGGATAGAGGGAACGAAGAATGCAGCAATGTACAGAGACATACTTGATTGAAGCTCTAGACCTCAGACTGGAACAATGGTTCATCTTTCAACAGGACAACAACCCTAAGCACACAGCCAAGATAACAAAGGAGTGGCTACAGGACAACTCTATGAATGTCCTTGAGTGGTCCAGCCAGACTCCAGGCTTGAATCCAATTGCACATCTCTAAGATCTGGAAACAGCTGTGCACCGATGTCCTCATCCAACCCGAAGGAGCTTGAGAAGTTCTGCAAAGAAAAATGAGAGAAACTCCACAATAATAGGTGCTAAACTTGTAGCATCATAATCAAAAAGACTAGAGGCTGTAATTGGTGCCAAATGTGCTTCAACAAAGTATTGAGCAAAGAGTACACGCGGAGTACCTTTGCTTGAAGGGAATATGAAAGGATGATCCTGAGTGGAACATGTTTCTACTTGCACTTTGACTCAAGTGTTGAGTTTGTACATTTTATACATCTCTGGTTAAAATTGTCCTGAAATGAGAGTTCCCTGTTGCCTGGACTTTTATTTTCTTACTCACTGCGATCATGTTATCTACTGTGGAAAGCGTACAGTGACATGTCATTTAAGTTTGGGTTTAAACTTGCTGTTTAATGTAAGTTAGTCATGTGAAATAATCTACTCTGATTGAAGAAGCCACTCATTATTTTACCACCTTGTTAGTTCAGTTTTATCAGGTTTCCTTTTTATTTCCACGTGGTCTTGTCAGTTTTTGGATGTTTCAACACAACTAACTTAATCAGATCTCAGTGAGATGGTGTCTTCAGCCCATGAAGACCATGAATGTACTATAAAATCATAAAACATCTGTGACAGTAAATTTAAACAAAATATTTTATTTAAAGTAAATTTTATTGTAGTAGATAACCTCTATTTCTCAGTACTAAACCTTTATTTCTTTTCTGAGTGGGATTCTTTGTCTTTCTTTTACGCATATAAAATCAACGGTGCAGGGTTTTTATTCTTTAGAGAGGACTGAACCTCTGTGGGAAACATGAGGTTTAGGTATTCTAAAAATAGTGCTCAGTTGGAAAGTTTGGGTTAGAAATAACCCTAACCCTAACCCATAGAAAGAATGAAATGACACAACTCTCATATAATAAATCAGAGTTTCCAGACTTTTAATGTTAACTAGCTGTAAATAATAGAAAATATAAATAATAAAAAAAATAATAGTACATGCCTTGTGATAAGTCTATAATTATAATTCTCTAGTTACATGAAATAAATGAAATGGTTCATTCATTCAGACTTTGTGGAAAGAACAGTGACATCTAGTGTCTGGATCTCTCACAGCAATACAACACCACATTTTAACCATTTTAGTGTTTGTTTGTTTTTAAATGTAACACTAGTGCAGTTATATATTAAAGTGTTTCACTTGAACCTTTTAGAGTTTCATTGACATTAAACCCTTTTTGTTTTGTTATAACAGATTCTAGTGATAAAAGTCTTCAGTGGACTTTCCCTCACATGTCATCAAGTAGAGTATCTCACTGGAAATGAGTGTTGTCCAATGTGTCTTCCTGGTAAGATCCACTTGGTGGTAAAATGAGATTCCAATTATAAATTGTTCATGATACTTTAATTATGAAATCTTTGATGTTATTGTTTTTAACAGGAAGTCGTGTTAAAACTGATTGTACAGAGTTTATTAGCACTTCCTGTGTGTCCTGTTTGGAGGGAACATACATGAATAAACCTACTGGACGTAAACAGTGTTTTCCATGTTCACACTGTGATGGAGGTTGGCTTCATTATTTAATTTTTCCTAATTATTAGCAGTAACTAATTCTAAGTATATATTTAAAGTCACTACTTTAAGTAGGTTTATTGCTGAAAGTCAAACAGTATAATAGAGAACCATGTTGTGGTAACAATCCAGACTCTTTCTGATCAGTCACTGGACTAAATGAATATCAGTTTTTAAATTACATTAATCGAGGTTTTCATCACAGATACTGAAGTGAGTAGCGGCTAGTTAGTGTAGTGCCTCCCATGTGGGAGACTGTGGTTCAAATCCCAGCCGGGGCCTACCACCAGTAGGGGTCCTTAGGCAAGACCTCCACCACGCTTACCCTGCCTACCCTTGTACCCTACTTGTAAGTCGCTTTGGATAAGAGTGTCTGGTAAATGTAAATGTGAGACAATAATTATAGAACAGATATGATCAGTGAGAACCTCCATCAGGTTTTTTTCACCATGAGGACGTCATCTTTTCACTGAGTTCATAGATGAAAAAAATTTTTTTTTTTTTAATATCCAAATGTCTTTACAGGTTCTGGTCTGAAGATAAAGAAGTCGTGTACAATAACATCTGATGCAGTTTGTGAACCACTGGAAGGATTTTACTGTGTGGAGCCTTCAGATAACGGATGTGGAGCAGCACAGAAACACAGAAGCTGTGAACCAGGACAGTACATCAGTCAGAAAGGTTGGTTTTCTTATGATGACTTTAGGTGAAGCTTGAGTTTTAAAACACTTTTAAAGCACAGGAATGAAATGTGTATCGTACAAGACTTCATGTTGTATTCTGGCTTTTACTTTTACTTGTATGTGAAAATCTGAACTACTGAGAAACAGAGAAAGTTGATGGTTTTGTGACTTTTCCAACTTAAAGTTATGTGAAAGTTACCATGTGAAAGAGAAAACAGGAATTAATTGATACTTGCTTCCTTAACTGATGTGAAAACACTGAAGCTGTGGTCTCTGTCTGACCAGTTTAAACTAACACATTACTGTATGTGATTTGTTCACATTTACTCTCATGTGGTTTATACAGAAAATACGACTGCAGGTGTAGAAAACATGTCTTTACATGTTATGTGGATAATAAACAGGATTTAACTGTTGGAAGTGATTCACATGAAGCTTTGTGCAGCATTTGTTACACAGATAACTTCAATGTTGTTGATATTGCCTCCTTCAGTGTTGTCTACTATTC
The DNA here is from genome assembly GCF_900324465.2 of Anabas testudineus. NCBI lineage: Eukaryota > Metazoa > Chordata > Actinopteri > Anabantiformes > Anabantidae > Anabas > Anabas testudineus. Next base: position 2,933,349 of record NC_046616.1, on the reverse strand, counting down.
TGCAGCAGAGACACCAGGACTGAGAGAAAAACATGTTAAAGTGAAATTTATATAAATTCAAAAGATTGAACTGGTTTAAAGTGACTGTGTAACCTGTGTGTGTCCAGGAACAGCCTCCACAGACTCTGTGTGCTCTGACTGCAGTGATGGATCATTTTCAGATGGAACATTTCCATCTTGTCGACCACACACACAGTAAGTGAAGCTTCACATCAGTCGTGGACAAACCTGGTTTCTTACAGCAGCAGTAAATTCACACAGATCCTACAAATGGACAAAACATCTCTCTGTCATTTCAGATGTGAAACAAAAAACCTTCCGCTGTTAAAACCAGGAACAACTTCAACAGCTGCTGAATGTGAAGAACACAGTTTAATTAAGAAAATAAAACAACAAACAATAATAATAATTTGGACACATATTTCAGTGCTTGTTTTATTATTTGTCATATCGGTTCCAGTTGTATTTTACTTCAGACACAAGATAAAACTTTTAATATATCCAGGTAAGAATTGCATTCAGACAATAAACATGTGTTACGATTCTGATAGATGATGATATTCAGCATTAAATGATTCCTGTGATTTGTTTTATTATAGGCACAGAAGGAAATGGAGACAATCCAAAACAGGTATGTTTGTTACTCTCAGTTTGAAACTGTAACATTTAAACTGTAGGAGATGGAAACAGTTTGAGTTTATCTGAGTAATTTCATTGTTATTTTTTAATATTTTATTACAAAGGAAACAAATCCAGAGACGGAGATCATGGTGGTTTGATCAGCAGCAGGTAAGACAGCAGTGTATTCTTCATTCAAACTGTCTCTCATACCTCTGTGATGTCTTTACTGTACAAAAGATTTTTGCTTTTAGTAAATAGATTTTTCTCCTCAGCATCAGACAACTTGGATTAAAGACACAGAGAAAGTCTTTGTTCTCTACAGAGTAAATGTTTTCTAGAATCCAGTTCTAGTCCACATGGATTCTAGTTCATTATCTTTGTAGTGAACAGAAATTAAACCTCAAACAAGTCGAGTCTCCTGCTCTTTGTTCCAAACTGAACAAGTCCTCTACAGAACTGCTGGTGTGTAGTTTGGATCTTTATCTCACACAGACGTTATTGGACTGAGACGTGAATCAGTCTGGAATAGAAAACATGGACCATGATGCTTCAAGCTCCATGAAGCTCCTGTTAACAGTGATGCTGCAGTGACTGGACGTTCAGACTGTTGAATCTCTCTACTGGTCCCAGTTGGATCAGAACATCAGACTGAAAACAGACTTCATGGTTCATGGCATTCATTGAAATATTCTGAAATTACAAGAGAAACTATTTGCATTTATGTTGTTAGTTACATAAATGTGGACCAGATAGAAGAGGAAATTATGTTTTATGTTTGTTTGTTTGTTTGTTTGTTCTGTATTCTGAAATCTGGGTCTGGAGTCCAGAAGGTCATTTTTAATAAAACAATTGTTTTATAAAAGCCACATTCATCTAAGTTTGTCACAGTTCCTGCCTTGTCCCTGTTCAGCTGGTGTTGTTTCTGTCTCCCCCCTCTGTTTTTGACCGGGTTGAACTAAAATCCCTTGTTGTTTGTTATACTAGCTACCTTTGTTAGTTCATCACAAACTTAATAGGAAGTCATCCTAAATGAACACTTCTCTGTTTAAAGAAGATCACAAAAGGCTCGCCGGTAGATCACTTCTGTGTCTTGAAATGATAGAATTGAACGTATTTTGGAGATATTTCTGAGGTGATAAAAACATGTCTGAACAAGTTCGGTGACATGATGCTCAAAGTTAAGTTTAGTATCGAACCAACCCTGTCTCGTCTCATAGACCTCCACCCACATCTGAAGTCACCCCGCTTCAGCTGTGACGTCACTGGACCTCCTCACATTATTATATTCTCTTTTGTAATAAACCATTCTAACTCATCCTGTCTTTTGAGTCATCTCTGTTAATGGAGTAATGGGGAGGTGTGTGCAAGCAGGATGGAACAGTGGAGAGAAGTGTGTGATATAAGAATATCAGAGAGAATGAAAGAAAAGGTGTTCAAGACGGTGGGGAGACAAGAGACGCTGTACGACTTAGAGACCATGAAGACAGAAGTAGAGCTGAAGATGTTGAGGTCAGATGTTCTGGAGATAAAGTCAGAGAGGTCAGTGAGGAGGTTAGGACATGTTCAGAGGAGAGATTTAAATTTTTACAGGAGACCTATGGATGTACTGTAAGTGGAAAAAACAACCTGGTGGATGTCACAGCATTGGACTCTATTGCTCTTGTTGTGTTTTCATCTTTTGGATGGACAGGTCGCTGTTCTTGCCTGAATGTGTTGGTGGGTTTAAAGTAGACAGGTGTGCTGTGTTTTCTAAAAAACACTTTCATTGTCCTTTTTCCAGAACAGGATGCTGCATTGTTGAAGGTTCACTTGAGATATCCACAGGTCTTGAGAGGCCTGTCTTCCTTCTGTGGAGGTGGGAATGTTTTGTGCTCTGTGCTTCAGAGTTTGTGTTGTATTGGATGATATGAGTCAAACCAAAGGTACCGGTCAGTGTGGATGGGATTTCTAGTCTGCCACAATGATAACTGCACAGTGCAGGAAAGTCTTGCGTGTCCTCCATGATGAATTTGATGTCGGTATCCACTGAGTAAATGTTGTCTGTGAATGATGTTCACATATTGGACATAGTGGTGGGGGTCTTAGACACAACCTGTCTTCTATTTATCATTTTGCCCTTTCATCCAACTCCAATAAGATATGAGAGCCCAATTCAGCTCAATTGACTGCACCTAACGACTCACTTTAGGGGGTCGACTGGTTTTCAAAGCTGTGACTGTTACATCCTTCACCTCCTCCTTTTCCATTATTTCACCTAATGAACCTGTTCAGGTCAAGGGGTGGAGTGAAAGCATCCTGGAGGATAAATTAGTGTCTCAAACCAACTGTCTTCAGACTGAAGAAGCTACTTGATGAGTAGTAAAGCGTTTGAACCTAACAAGAAGGACTCCAGTTGTCATGACTCAACTTCTAGAAATATATTTTACAATTCTACCTCTTTCACATGAATGTACTTGTATCCAGAAAAAAAATTCAGGCTTTATTGAACCAGTTGATGACCAGCTTTATGATATAAATTATCCAAGATGCACAATGTTAGTTCAGACGGGTTGAACCTGCTTCGTGATCTATGGCCAGTTCATAGTGAAAGCAAAGGAACAATATGGTGAGGGTTTGAAACCCTCTGAAGTGAAGACGTTTATAAATGAGGAGTACAGTATTTTATGTTCACAGAACTTCAGTGGAGATCCTGTAGAATTTGTTAATATGCTGCCAGTGTTTTGCATGTAAGCATGATGAGAACATCAAGTAGGCGACTCTGTCGCATGGACAGAGAAAGTTTTTAACCAATGAAAGTCATTTACTGATACTCCCTGAAGTGGGGAGGGAGAAAATTCATGAGAAACTAATTTTATCTTAAATGACTACATGTAAACTTTAAACTTAAAGTTTGTAAAAGTCTTTCTGAAACCCACAGTAAACCCACCAGGTTTGTAAAAGAAGTTGATGAAACGTTCCACGACTCCATCATCTTAGTTTGTCCAATGTGCAGCTCAGATCACATAAGACCACAGACATACTATATTGCTAATTTTGTGTTTTGGATGAGCAATATAATGTATGTGGTCCATTCATTAGAGGATGTTCACATATTGGACAGAGAGGACCAGTGGTTTGAGAGAGGGGTGAGGGAAGTTTTACATGTGTAAATCAACACCTTAGACACAACCTGTCCCACATTGTGTTATGATACTGTTCTATTCCAAAATGGATTAAATGTTATTTTTCCTCAGAATCTACAAAAAATCCTATAATGTCAAGCAAATATTCCCTCCTCCCTCATTTCAGCATAACTATATTTATAAATGAAAACATGCATCATAATTTATGTGTTGTAGAAACACATGAACCACCCCACTTCCTCACCAGGAAGTGGGGTGGAAGTGGGGTGGTGTGACAACATGCAGCAGAGTTCAACAGATGCAGTCAAATCTGATATGATGTGATGTCAGTATGTCTCCAAATCATTTAGCCATTTTATTCCAAAATGCCTGTTACTTTTACAGAGAAACACAATCACATAATGTCCTGTTAACCTTTACACCATTTAACAACTTCTTCTTTAGTTTGATGATTTTTTTTTCAGTTCAGTTTTTTTTAACAACCATAAAAACCTCAGAGTGCTGGTGTCCACCTTTGGATGCAATAACCTCGACCAGGCTCTTCCTGTAGCTGGAGATCAGAGCTGCACAAGATCAGAAAGATCAGAATTAGTTTGTTTATTATTATTATTATTTGTTTTTAGGCATACGTATATACCACACCAGTACACTGTCGATGCTTAACCAGACTTCCTACAGACCCCATTCCTCCTCCACTTTCTCATCTCTCACACGTTTACTATGTTATAGTAGTGAAACAATCGTGAAGAAATATTACTTTAAAAATAATTAATTAAAAATTTGTTAAACTGAAATATCCCATCAAAGTTTTTTTTTCTTTTTGTGTGGACAGAATTTAATTACTAATAAAATACTAATACTATTAAATATTGCTGAATTAAATTAAATTAAAAATCCATATTTCCTGTGATCCATCAGTGATCTGCATTATAAATATTACATTAATCCAGGAAGAGCAGGAGGACGAAGCATCACTTACATTCAAAGAAAATCCTTCATGCAGGTCTGTGTAGAGCAGAGGTGTCAAACTCAGGCCGGCGAGATCATTGTATATTGTATAAATATAGTATATTAGAGCTGGACCCCAGTCTACAGCGCGTCCATCGCTAATACTACAAATCCATGCATGCTTTGTTAGAGCGTTGGCTGCTCAGTCTAGACCACCAAGCGCCTTCTCCTTTTCTGTTGACAATCATTAGGATCAATGCAACCAGTCACATTGGACAAACTTAATCCAAGTTTGTTTCCATATGAAACGTTACATATCTGGAGAGATGGGAAAACATGCACAATTACAGTTTCAATATATATTGAGTGAGATTTGAGTTCGACACCACTTGTGTAGAGCATGTACAGGATGTCATCTCTCTCTTTCTCTCTCTCTTCATTCACTGTTAAGCTCACTCGACCACTGAATCAGAGAGGAAGTGTCAAAGGGTTAATTTAAGTTAAAGGTTCCTTCCTTTTCTAAAACGCAGTCGTTCATGTGAACAGTATGTTCCGTGGATTATTTCTCTCATCTGTGATCGTAAGTGACTCAAGTTATATTGTGTTTTTTTTGTTTTAGTACTAAAGTTAGTGCAGAGTGATGTGAACAGTCTGATAAAGACTCATCTTCAGTTTATCTCCGACTCCAGCTGCTTATTTCAGTATCAAACCGTTTTAACCGTTATAGCGATGTACGTATAAAAAGTGATAGAGCCTGTTTCTTGTTTCATTCTAGTGGGTTATATTTGAATAATTATAGAACACATTTAAAAGACCAATAAACCCAGTAAATAGCATTCAGTCCTTTTGCCAAAGAGTGAATACTGTTGCCAACATTTACTGTGTTAGAGTTCATTATATGTTGTATGATCCTTAAACTGACCCCAAGCCAAACAGAACCTCAAGTTTCTTTAAGTGTTTAAAGCTAATGATGATTATTAGTGTTTATACTCTGAACTTAAACAGAAAGAAGTCGCTTCCACTGACAAACTCTCAGCTAGAATCAGTTTTGGGCAACAGAAAACTACTGATTATGGTTGTGTACAAGTAGTTTAAGTGGTAAAGAGACCTGGTATCTTTAAATATCTTTATAATAATTTTCTGACACTTGAAAACCTGGACTAACTGGTCCCCTAGAAATACATTTTACTGGTGAAAAAAAAAAAATACCCGACCCATAAAAGAACAAATAGATTATTTTCTTTGGCTGTAATCGTGTTTTGGAAAGACCTGAAGGCAATTTTACTGGTTACAGTTGGTCCTTCAGAGGTTATGTATTTAATAATTATCTAAATATAGTGCACAAGAATTGAACTGAAACTATTGCTCATAGCCTAGAAATATTTGCTTTCAGATTCATGCATGCAGTGCTTCCAGAAAGTATTCAGTGTTTAACTTGTTCTACATTTAATTATGTTATTATAACTTTATTCCCAAATGGAATAAATTCATTATTTTCCTTAAAATTCCTTCACATGTACATAAGTATTCACAGTCTTTGCCATGACACCCAAATTTGAGCTCTGGTGAATCCTGTTTCCACTGATCATCCTCAAAAATTAGTCCATCTGTGGGAAATTCAGACTGATTTGGAACTGTTCAAGGTCTCAGGTCTGTAGACCTGTGGAAAAGGTACAGAAAGATTTCTCTAGCATTGAAGGTCCTAATGAGCACAGGTTGGAAGCACCATGACTCCTCCTAGAGTGGGCCACCCAGCCAAACTGAGTGGGCCTTAGTCAGGGAGGTGACCAAGGACCTGATGGTCAATGTTCCGGGAGAACAACCATCTCTGTAGCACTCCACCAATCAGGCCTGCATGGTGGTTGTGGCCAGACAGAAACCACTCCTCAATAAAAGACCAAGAGGAACAAGATTCTCTGGTCTATCCTTACAGTGAAGCATGGTGGTGGCAGCATCATGCTGTGGGGATGTTTTTCAGCAGCAGGAACTGGGAGACTAGTCTGGATCAAGTTTAAGATGAATGCAGCAGTGTACAGAGACATACTTGATCAAACCTGTTCCAGAGCGCTCGGCACCTCAGAATGTCATTGAGTGGTCCAGCCAGAGCCCAGACTTAAACCTAATTGAACATCCCTGAGATCTGAAAACAGCTGTGCACTAACACTTTCCATTCAACCTGAAGGAGCTTGAGAGATTCTGCAAAGAAGAATGAGAGAAACTGCCCAATAGGTGCTTGTAGCATCAGACTCAAAAAGACTTGAGGCTGCAACTGGTGCTAAAGGTGCTTCAACAAAGTAGACTGTGAATACTTATATACATGTGATTTTCTTTGTTTGTTTGTTTTTTATTTTTCATAAATTTGCAAAGATTAAAAAAACGATCTTTACTTTGACATTATGGAATATTTTTTGTAGAATTTTGAGAAAAATAATATTTTTAATCCATTTAGGAGTACTAACGTGTACTTAATACCTTTGCTTGAAGGGAAAAATAAAAGGATACTCTAACCTGAGTGGAACATGTTTCTACTTGCACTTTGATTTGAGTGTTGAGTTTGTACAATTTATACATCTCTGTTTAAAATTGTCCTGAAATGAGAGTTTTCTGTTGCCTGGACTTTTATTTTGTTATTAACTGCGATCATGTTATCTACCGTGGAAAGCGTACAGTGACATGTCATTTAGGTTTAAACTTACTGTGTAATGTAAATTAGTCATGTGAAGTAAACTACTCTGATTGAAGAAGCCACTCATTATTTTACCACCTAGTTAGTTCAGTTTTAAGGTTTACTTTTCATTTCCACGTAGTTTTTGGATGTTTCAACACAACCAACTTCATTAGATCTCAATGAGATGGTGTCTTCGGCCCGTGAAGACCATGAACGTACTATAAAATGATTTACAGAAGAACATCTGTGACGGTAAATTTAAATAAAACATTTTATTTAAAGTAAATTTTATTGCAGTAGATAACCTCTATTTCTCAGTACTAAACCTTTATTTATTTTTTGAGTGGGATTCTTCGTCTTTCTTTTACGCATATAAAATAAACTGTGCAGGGTTTTTGTTCTTCAGAGAGGACTGAACCTCTGTGGGAAACATGAGGTGTAGGTATTCTAAAAATAGGGCTCAGTTGGAAAGTTTAAACTATATTTCTTTCCTGTGGTGGGACGAGCAGGCGTTGTTGTTCCACTGTCGCAGATTGTGCGACAGTGGAATCTTTAACTCACAGTCGTTAACTCACAGTTTTATTGTTGTGGTTGATCTAATGTTAAACTGTGCAGATACGGCTCAGCTCAAACTGAACCTCAAAATACAGTTTGAAGTAGCTTTTAGTTGATTTTGGAGTTTATTTGATGCTATATAAAGAAGGTGAATTGAATTTTACGATCATCACACAACAACAGCTTTACAATGATTGAAAAGCAGAAAAAGCTCACAGCTCTACTTAGAATGAAACGACACAACTAAACTATACTATAATAAATCAGTTTCCAGACTTTTAATGTTAACTAGCTGTAAATAATAGAAAATATAAATAATAAAAAAAAAATAGTACATGCCTTGTGATAAGTCTATAATTATAATTCTCTAGTTACATGAAATAAATGAAATGGTTCATTCATTCAGACTTTGTGGAAAGAACAGTGACATCTAGTGTCTGGATCTCTCACAGCACTACAACACCACATTTAATTATTTTAGTGTTTTTTATTTTTAAATGTAACACTAGTGCAGTTATAGCGCCTGGTTCTGCTGGAGGTTTCTTCCTCTAAAGGGAGTTTTTCCTCTCCACTGTTGCCTAAAGCTTGCTCAAATGGGATTGTTGGGTTTTCTCTATAATTTTTTGTATAAATATTTTCTGTAAGGTCTTAAACCTTACACTGTAAAGTGCCTTGAGATAACTTCTGTTGTAAATTGGCGCTATACAAATAAAATTGAATTGAAATTGAATTGAATATATTAAAGTGTTTCACTGGAACCTTTAAGAGTTGCATTCACATTAAACCCTTTTTTTGTTTTTCATTCAGATATTAGTGATGAAAGTCTTCAGTGGACTTTCCCTCACATGTCATGAAGCAGAGTATCATACTGGAAATGAGTGTTGTCCAATGTGTCTTCCTGGTAAGATCCACTTGGTGGTAAAATGAGATTCCAATTATAAATTGTTCAAGTTAATTATTAATCTTTGATGTTATTGTTTTTAACAGGAAGTCGTGTTAAAACTGATTGTACAGAGTTTATTAGCACTTCCTGTGTCCCCTGTTTGGAGGGAACCTACATGAATCAACCTACTGGACGTAAACAGTGTTTTCCATGTTACACTCGTGATGGGTAAGGGTTGGCGTTCATTATTTTATTTTTTCCTAATTATAGTAGTACTAACTCCTAAGTATATATTTAAAGTCACTACTTAAGTAGGTTTATTACTAAAAGAGTCAACTGTATAATAGAGAACCATGTTGTGGTAACAATCCAGACTCTTTCTGATCAGTCACTGGGACTAAATGAATATCAGTTTTTAAATTACATTAATCGAGGTTTTCATCACAGATACTGAAGTGAGTAGCGGCTAGTTAGTGTAGTGCCTCCCATGTGGGAGACTGTGGTTCAAATCCCAGCCGGGGCCTACCACCAGTAGGGGTCCTTAGGCAAGACCTCCACCACGCTTACCCTGCCCTACCCTTGTACCCCCTACTTGTAAGTCCGCTTTGGATAAGAGTGTCTGGTAAATGTAAATGTTGAGACAATAATTATAGAACAGATCTGATCAGTGAGAACCTCCATCAGGTTTTTTTCACCATGAGGACGTCAGTCTTTTCCTGAGTTCATAGATGAAAAAATGTTTTTTGTTTAATATCCACCAATGTCTTTACAGGTTCTGGTCTGAAGATAAAGAAGTCGTGTACAATAACATCTGATGCAGTTTGTGAACCACTGGAAGGATTTTACTGTGTGGAGCCTTCAGATAACGGATGTGGAGCAGCACAGAAACACAGAAGCTGTGAACCAGGACAGTACATCAGTCAGAAAGGTTGGTTTTCTTATGTTGACTTTAGGTGAAGCTTGAGTTTTAAACACTTTTAACTTACAGGAAAGAGATGGGTATCATACAAGACTCCATGTTGTATTCTGACTTATTACTTTTACTCGTATATGAAAATCTGAAAATCTGAGCTACAGAGAAAGTTGGTGGTTTTGTGACTTCTCCAACTTAAAGCTAAGTGAAAGTTACCATGTGAAAGAGAAAATAGGAATTCACTGATACTCGCTTACTTAACTCATGTGAAAACACTGAATCTGTGGTCTTTGTCTGACCAGTCTATACTAACACATTACTGTATGTGATTTGTTCAGATTTACTCACATGTGGTTTATACAGAAAATACTGATGACTGCAGGTGTAAAAAACATGTCTTTACATATGTCATGTGGATAATAAACAGGATTTAACTGTTGTCCACTGGTGGAGATGATTCACATGAACCTTTGTGCAGCATTTGTTGCACAGATAACTTCAATGTTGTTGATGTTGCCTCCTTCAGTGTTATCTGTTATTCTGCAGCTGAGACACCAGGACTGAGAGAAAAACATGTTAACGTGAAATTTATATCAATTCAAAAAGACTGAACTGGTTTAAAGTGACTGTGTAACCTGTGTGTGTCCAGGAACAGCCTCCACAGACTCTGTGTGCTCTGACTGCAGTGATGGATCATTTTCAGATGGAACATTTCCATCTTGTCGACCACACACACAGTAAGTGAAGCTTCACATCAGTCGTGGACAAACCTGGTTTCTTACAGCAGCAGTAAATTCACACAGATCCTACAAATGGACAAAACATCTCTCTGTCATTTCAGATGTGAAACAAAAAACCTTCAGCTGTTAAAACCAGGAACAACTTCAACGGATGCTGAATGTGAAGAACACAGTTCAAATAAGACAATAAAACAACAAACAAGACAGATAATAATTTGGACACCAGTTTCTGTGCTTTTTTTATTATTTGTCATATCGGTTCCAGTTGTATTTTACTTCAGACACAAGATAAAACTTTTAATATGTCCAGGTAAGAATTGCATTCAGACAATAAACATGTGTTACGATTCTGATAGATGATGATATTCAGCATTAAATGATTCCTGTGATTTGTTTTATTTTAGGCACAGAAGGAAATGGAGACAATCCAAAACAGGTGTGTTTGTTACTCTCAGTTTGAAACTGTAACGTTTAAACTGTAGGAGATGGAAACTGTTTGAGTTTATCTCAGTAATTTCTTTGTTATTTTTTAATATTTTATCAAAAAGGAAACAGAGGCAGAGACGGAGTTAATGGCAGTTTGATCAACAGCAGGTAAGACAACAGAAAATTCTTCATTCAAACTGTCTCTCATACCTCTGTGACGTCTTTACTGTACAAAAGATTTTTTCTTTTAGTAAATAGATTTTTCTCCTCAGCATCAGACAACTTGGATTAAGGATACAGAGAAAGTTTTTGTTCATTACAGAGTAAATGTTTTCTAGAATCCAGTTCTAGTCCACATGGATTCTAGTTCATTATCTTTGTAGTGAACAGAAATTAAACCTCAAACAAGTCGAGTCTCCTGCTCTTTGTTCCAAACTGAACAAGTCCTCTACAGAACTGCTGGTGTGTAGTTTGGATCTTTATCTCACACAGACGTTATTGGACTGAGACGTGAATCAGTCTGGAATAGAAAACATGGACCATGATGCTTCAAGCTCCATGAAGCTCCTGTTAACAGTGATGCTGTGTCTACTGCAACATGATGGGACATCTTATTTCTTATTAATGTTGTCTTCACTACATATTAATGTTGTCTTCACTACATATTAATTTGTCAAACTGCAAACTTCCTTAAACCAATAATATAAAATAAATGTGGATGGAAGGTAGAGGAACCAGATAGACAGTGAAAATTATTTGAATATTTCATCTGGCTAAAGTAACTCTGGGGGTATTTTGTAGATATAAATGTTCATTTTCTAATTATTGATAGACAATAATATTACCAGTGTAATTGTAACTGGTTGTGACCTAGTCAACTGCCTTTAATTGTTCATATTATGTGAGCACAACACAACAACTGTTTTTATAGCAATAAATCACAAATGCATGTATATTTAAAACAGTGATTCTGACACACTCCCAGTCCTCAGGCCCTCTGCTGTGATTGTTTTTCATCTAGACCTGATCTATGCTCTGATTACCTGGATCATTTAATGTATAACCTACATATTGTACAGTGTATGTGCAGACTTTTTTATTTAGTGTATAAATTATATGTACATATTTATATGACCAAATTAACTTTTTTATACTTGTTTACCTTTGTTTTGTTTCTATTTCCATACAAGTTATAGTATTTGAGTCTTTTAACAGGTGGAAGCAGCTAAATTAGAATTTAGCAGAAGTTCAGAAGTTGTTTTGATGTTTTCTAACAGTCAGTAACTTTTAAGTTTGTTTTCGTTTTGAATAAAACACCATGGATTAACGTTCTAGTTTATTGTCAGACAGTGTTTCTTTGTTCTTACGGTGTGGTTTCTTTCCATGTAGACTCTCGGGGGATAGACTGTGCTGTCCGATGTGCAACGAATGTAAAGAAACCAAAGTAAAAAGAGGTTAAAATAATGTGGGTATCACTAGTTGAAGGGAGTTCCCCTGCTCCACATGTGGTAGCAGAGGATATAAACAATGATCATATCTTAAACCATTTCTCTGCCTTTAATAATCTTTAACTATAGCGTTTAACTTTGAGCACAGAGGTTTGTTGATAGTAACATTTTGGTTCTCACGCTTTGCAGTGGTTTCAGAATATGAACATTAACACCCTCCTCACTGATCACACCTCAGAGTTAGTTCATGTTTCTCATCTCACATCTGCAAGTTCCCTGAACCAGAGCTGCAAAGATTCAGTGAGTGCACAGCAAGTGCCAAATGTGCAGGTGTAGCACACGGTGCCATCATATTTCCATGACATTTACTCTACTTGATGGCTCAGTGCAGATGTTGAACTTAAAGGTTTATTGTGCATTTTGTTCAATTATAGTTGGTTGTATGAGAAAAAGTTTAAATATTTAGAAATGGATTTTAAAACATGATGATAATTAGGTTGTAAGCTTGAAATGTTGCAGAAGATAAAGTGAAGTTTGAGAATGAAGCTGATAATGTCAGATTCAGTGAAGTCCATGTGTTGGTACATATCAGAAAAGGGATGTTGGAAAAAAAAGGTTTCATCAATAAGAACCTGTAGCTGAAGCAGTTTCTTCCAAAAAGCTGAACCAAATAGTGTAAGAGCAAATTTACAGCATTGAAAAGGGATTAAAGCTCTGAAAAGACTCTTGATCTAATCTCACGCAGAGGTTATAGACAAAGCTGTGCTCCTGCTGGACTGTTGTATGTTGTTGATACATTTCTATATATTATATTTGAAGTTTATATTTAAAATGAGTTTCAATAGGAGGCCCGAGCAGCGACGCAGTCTGCAGGAATGCATGGAGACATCATTTCATCTTGTTTTTAACCTTTTGTCTTTTATATCTTTGAGCAGCATTTCATTGTTTCATGTCTGAAGGTCAATAATCAGTTTCATATTTATACTCGCATTTTTATTCTCCTTGATTACTGTTGGGTCAAGTAAAGGTCACTATCTCTCCCAGACTCTTATATTTCTCTCCAGTTTGAAGTAAATTACATCTGATAAGGTAACACGTGAATTAATGTTTTTGTAAAGAAAGGTTAACTAATGATGCACTGATCTGTTGGTGTTTTCAGTTTAATGGCAGCTCTTCATCAAAGAAAGAGAAAAAGCTGCAGCTCTGTCCGAAGATGTAACCATGTTGTAAAAGGGAAGGAAGCTGATTTAATGCTGTGTCAAACCTGTAGTAACAGTAAAGGACCTAAATTAATTAATCTTAATATCTTAATATTCATGTTTACATCAGAAATCATCACATGAAATAGATAATTTCATATTATAATGCATTTCTTTTCTTCTACCAACATTCCATAGTCTTCGCCACAGCAGGTGTGTGTTAATGAAGCAGAACCACTTTTAGAAATAAATATTTTTAAGGTTCCTGTTTGCTCTTTGTGACCCAGCATTGTGAAAGATGATGAATGGTTTTTGCTTGTGTGAGCATCTTTTGAGCATGATTTTTTGATGTTTTAGAATTTTTTATATTCATACAGAATTTTTTCTAGGTGGAATGCCGTTTGTTGTCTTGTTTTTTAGAAACTATTTCATAAATCTGTATTGAAATTATTGTGTAGTTTAATTAGGTTTTTAGTGGTTCTCACCAACCTCAGTTTATACTGCTGATGTTGTCCTTCTATGATTTACAGTAAAATACACACAGTGATAATTAACTGAAATAATGTGAGATTTAAAGTTAAGGCAACAACATTAATTTTAAGTAGGGGTTTTAAAACCTCTACAGAGTCAAACTATATGATGTCTGCAGTGATGTTTCTCCAGAGGAAGGGGGCGCCATAGTAAAAAGTCCTGACTGTCTAATTCTGGGGACAGTAAGTGTAAAACGTAAAAGTGGGAAGTGGAATGATTGTTCTTGTACCGATGTTTGACCTGACACGTGGCTCTTTTTCCAGGGCTAGGTGTGGAAGGTTGTTGACGAAGCAATTGTTCGTTTTGTGCCTTCTTCGCACCCACATGACAGTTAGCTCCACCAGGAAGTCCATTTGTCTCTCCTGCCTCCCGGTGCATGCTTGAAACAGCACATGTGCATTTAGTGCTGCCATATCAATCATGTTATAGAACAGGGCGACTGGCCAGCTCAGTGTTCCTGTGCGGACAGTGTACTCCCACACCATCTGGTCCATCACATCCACGCCGCACTTTGTGGTGTTGTAAAGGGTGACAGTGTTTGGCTTCCTTTTAGTCGTATTCTCAGTCTGCTGACAATGTAGAGTCTTCCCACTGGGACAACTGGGGTCCTTGATTTGGGAGTACATTGCAAATGTACTTGGATTTCAAGTCGCAGGCCACCCAAAACTTGATCCCAAACATGTCAGGCTTAGTTGAAGTGTATTGCAGGAAACAGCAGCGAGTCTTTGACAGGAAAAGCTGTTCATCAACGGTGATGTGTTGACCAGGGTTGTGGGAAATGTTTGATCAAGTCCTCTGCTTGCTAAACATTTCCTCTGCCAACAATCCTCTCAACACAGTCAGTTAGCAGCCCTCCCTCCTCCACACGAACAACATTTACACATGAAATGATGTTAATTTCAGCCAACAGACTAGCCAGCTAGCATCCTCTTGGTTAAAAAACATCCAGAAAAGTCTGGGACTTCTAGTCACACAGGTCGGTCGGTCTGGGAAAAGTCAGTTACGTAGAGGTATTTGGTGTTTTGTTCTTATGTTCTGATACCAGTCAGATCTGTAAATCATTCTTTGCTAGATCACAGTGTTTACTGTGGCTAATTCATGGTTACCTCACAAGTTCAGACACCATTTTGGTTCAGATCAGAGCCTCTAGCAGTGGGGATAAGAATAAGTGTTTCATTGTCTATTTAATTAATTGCCCAATTATCTGGAATTTGTTTTGTCATGTGGAAGAAAAAATGGTCTACCAACGATACCAGGTAAGATTTCTATGTTGACAACAAACATATTATAGTTTTTAATTTATTGAGATGTTTTTTATTGGTTTGGTTTTAGCTATAAAGACGGTCAAACGAGAAAGTACTTCATCCAGAAAGAAACATTCACCATCACACTAATGACAGTGAAGCAGATCACTGAACTCTGCCACTAACAGACAGATTCATCAGCACAGACTGCTGCATTGAACAAAACTTGAGTTAACTCATATGAGACAAAACAACTCATTTAGGAGTTTTCATTCTACAGCATTTTGAAAAATGACGACACTAAGACAGCAGTAGCATGTTTTTTCATTTGAGCACAGAGAATAAAGTTCAGTCTGGACATTTGTACTCACAGTTTTTAGTCTGTTTTCGAAGCCAATTTATTGAAGAAAATTATCAACTTTTTTTTTTATTTTTTGACATTTGTGACACTTCTTCTTTAAAAAGTAAATATATATTAATGATGACTGATTAATGACATGTTACGCATCCTGCCTCGTCCCTTTGTTCATGTTTCATTTAAAAGCTCCCCTCAGTCCTCTGTTGTCAGATTGTTAGTATGTTGATTCCTACACATGGGTCGTTGCACATAAACTGTCGCACATGGTTAGTTTGTACGTTGGTCGATGTACATAGTTTGTCTGTACATTGTTTGTTTGCACATGGTTTGTTTACACATGGATTTTCTGGTTAAACCCTAGACCTTCCCTTAGTTCACTGGACTTTGTTCCCTGCTTGTAATTTGTTCTCCTGCCTTTTACAGTGATTTTTAGTTGTTACTTTGTCTAGTTAGTTTGTATTAGTGCGTTGATTTTTGTTGTGACTTTGTATTCTTGGTTTGTGTATTAGTTTGTATTTTCCTGAGTCAGTGACGTGTTTCTTTTTGTTGTTATACTTGTTATTTAGTTCGTCACCATGTTTAGAGTCTCTTAAAGTTGTCACTTTGTTTTCACTTTCACGTTGGTCAGTTCCCCGTGTCCCGTGTTTACGAGATTGGGTAGAAATAATTATTTTTGTTGGTTTTGTCTTGATCTGTTCATTAGTTAGTAACACATGTAGCATATTCACTACTGGTTTGGTAGGAAAACATGGTTTGGACTGAACATGAGTCAGATTTAATGGTCTGTTTGAAACTGAGGCTTCATAATAGCTGAATCTAATGACACTGTTAATAACTTACTGCTTTAATCATCATCACATTAGTTTGTACAATAGTTTCATCATCACCTGCATCCTTCTCTAATGTTCATTGAACTGAATCCCACCTCTGTTCATTGTGAATCTTTTCATCTCTAGGTTTTGTTATGGTTGAATTTACAGTTTATGTATTTACATTATTTTTACATTGTTTTCTCTTTTAATTTTTCGGAGCAGAGAACCCACAACAAGGCAGTTAAAAAAGTTTCTTTATATTGAAATAAATCTTGAATACGCTATTAAACACCGATCTGTAGGATTTCAGGGTTTGATGTTGAACATAAACTTATTATTTTCTGTCCATCTGCGTCTCTGATGAGCAAACATGTCGGACAGTTATTTTTCTAACCCGAACTCTCCGCACACTTTGGACTTAATAACAGAAGAGGAGGATCAATGTCACAATGTCAACAAGAAGCTCAAATCTGATTGGCTCCTCTGGATCCACCTGCTGGTTACTAAAACCTGCAGCATGAGGAGAGTTGACACCCTGTTCCTCTTTTACCTTTACCTAATCTGAAAGTCACATCGTTTTTCTTCTTCATATTTTTGTTGCTCTGTTTCTGGATAAAAGTTTTAACATTAAAGACGGTAAGTGACTGAAAATATGTCGTTTGTTGAACCAAAGTCTGTGTCAGCAGTTTAATAAAGCTGCTGGTTCTAAAACCTTCAGAAAAGTGAACAGTAGCTGTAGTTTGGTTTGACACATATGTTCTGTCGAAGAGAAACAGGAATGACGAGTACACCAACATGTTCAGTACATAATGTGTACAGGTCAGCATATGTTCAAATTAGTATTTGTACAGTTCAGTATTTGAACAGTGCAAATATTGTATAATAATGACACCTGAAACAGTCTAATGTATATAACTGGACGGATTGTTTGAACTACATCACTGATGTAATTCATATAAATTGTAAAATTGTTTTTTAAAGTCATGGATAAAAGTTGTAATGTTCTAACAGATTCTCTTCTACTGAAAATGTCCCACTTACTTTTGGAGGAAATCAAAGTCCCACATAGACTCATAACTAAACTTGTCGCTGACTATTCTCAGGAATCCAGGTGAAGTTATTCGCAAGTTCAATCACGACAACTTGTGTTTCTTTTTAAGTTGAAACACTGCTCATCAAGTAGCTTCTTCAATCTGAAGTTAGTTGGTTAGAGACACTCATTTATCTCGTTAGGTGAAACAATGGAAGGGGAGGATGTGAAGGATGTGATAGCCACACCTCCACCAACCTCTCTAACACCTAAAATGAGTCGTTAAGTGTGTCCAACCTGGTGCAGGTGTAAATTGGGCCTGATCTTTCTGGGGCTAGATGATAGTGCAGCATGATAAATAGAAGACAGGTTGTGTCTAAGTCCTCCACCTCTGTTGAATGAGGGGGTTTTGATTTGCACATGCAAAGCTTCCCTCAACCCTCTCTCAAACCACTCGTCCTCTTTGTCAAATATGTGAACATCACTGTCCTCAAATGAGTGTTTTGTCCTTTAGATGAAGGTCCACAGCTATAATAATTGTAGTATTGAGCAACACTGGTCTCACTGACAAAGAGCCATAGAAAAAACTTATTTATAGACTAGAAACAGGTTGTTTGTCATTAACATCTGTAATATCGTTATAGATTCAGGAGAGTGTGAACATGTGTATAAAAATAGGTAGGGGAAAATAGATCAAGTGCTATTCAAATATTGAACACTGGGTGTCGCTGCGTACATTTGTCATCAGGTGTCATCAGGTGTCTGACCAGGAAGTGGATTCACTGATTGGTGCAGTTTTATATGATTTCCTTCTGTTTTCAGGTTTTAATCTTCTGATTTGGATTTTACAACTCACTTTTTCCTGTGTCTTCATCCCAAGAAAGACGCTCTTTAAAATGACTGTGAGAAGAAAACATTTGTCTGCTGCATCTTTGCTGGTAAAACAGTTTGTTTCTCTAAATAACTAGAAACATTCTCAGTAATTCATCGAACTTGTTGAGTTGATTCATTGTGATAAATGTTAATCCTGTTTTGTTGGTAGATGTTATTTGATGTGTGGAAACTGATGTGATGTGTTCAGGGTGTCTGCACATGTGCAGTAAATGTGGATGAAAATTACAACTCTGATATGTGGATAGAAATAAATCTTTAAACTGAGCCTGGATCAAGTTTCCTTAAACTATTCCACGAGGTTCTTTTCTTCTTTGTCTCCTCTGGTCTCTTCTCTCCTGTTTCCTTCAGCGTCCTCCTCCACTTCCTTTATCTCTCAGCTCCTTCTTTTCCACCTCATCGTGTTTCTGTTCATCTTTTCTTTAAGTTGATTTTTCTCTGCTGGAGTCACTCAGATCAGTTTAAACCAGGTTTCATTTAAACTAAACTCTGTTCTTCTTCTCACAGATTCTAATGATAAAAGTCTTCAGTGGACAAACACTCACATGTCGTGAAGAAAGGTATCAGGTTGGAAATGAATGTTGTCCTATGTGTTATCCTGGTAAGATCCAACTGTTTGATAAAGGAACATTTCACTGTAGTAGTTACATCTTTGTTATGTTGGTGTTAATGATACTTTATCAAATTCTTCTTTTCTTCTTTTTAACAGGAAGTCGAGTTAGGACCGACTGTTCAGAGGTCAGAATGACTTCCTGTCTGCCCTGTTTGGAGGGAACCTACATGAATCAACTTACTTCACGTAGACAATGTTTTCCATGTTCACGCTGTGATGAAGGTAGATTTTTGTTAATCGTTCCTAATTATTAGTAATAACTAAGTCTTTACAGTGTTACTTCTCATTCAACCATTCACACACTGAACCATCAGGTCCTGTGGATCTGAGAGAAGCAGGGGATCGAACCGCTGATCCCACCGTTGGCTTCAGCTCATCAACCATCTCCCTTTTGCTTTTCTTAGTTCATTGTTATCATTGGGACTGTTACAAGAGTTTGAACTGAATGTAGAAGTCAGTGGTTCCCTCCATCTTTTTACACCACAGTGTAGTTTTTGACAGTGACGGTGTTAATCTCCATGAATCAAACATTTACTAGACAAGTGATTTATGTGTTTTTCATGTTTTTATATATTTTAGAACCTGTTGTCTCACATTTCTGAACGATGTCACAAAGAAATTTTTTGTTTTTCTAATTAATCTAGTTCTAAACTATAAATTGTTGTTCTCCAGTAGATTAAACCTGTTTTCTCTACTTGTCTTTACAGGTTCTGGTCTGAAGATGAAGAGTCCATGTACAATAACATCAGATACAGTTTGTGAACCACTGGAAGGATTTTTCTGTGTGGACCCTTCAGATAACGGATGTGGAGCAGCACAGAAA
The DNA here is from genome assembly GCF_900324465.2 of Anabas testudineus. Taxonomy (NCBI): domain Eukaryota; kingdom Metazoa; phylum Chordata; class Actinopteri; order Anabantiformes; family Anabantidae; genus Anabas; species Anabas testudineus. Next base: position 2,913,524 of record NC_046616.1, on the reverse strand, counting down.
CACAGAAGCTGTGAACCAGGACAGTGCATCAGTCAGAATGGTTGGTTTCCTTATGTTGACTTAAGATTTAGTGAAGTGTACATTTGAACTGAGAACACCAGTAAAGTATCTTCTGAGATTCCTGTTAGATTTCCATCAGTTTGTTTTCTAATGAGCTCTGTTTAGTTTTAATTCCACTGAGACATTAGGTGATAATTGTATGATTGGTGAATTAAACATTGATGACCTACAGCCCTCTGCAGTTTCTACTTTGTTCATAAAGTCTTGAAAGACTCCAACACTCTGAACACAGGTCCAACAGCAGGTTGTATTAAACCTGCTGTTTTCTAACTGTGTCACTACTACACTACTGGTTTGAAGCTGATGGTTTGTTCAACAGGATTTAACTGTTCCACACCTGAAACCAGGTCTGATTGAATGTAATAACATGATGTGTTTATAATACACGTCTACTGAACTGGTTTAAAGTGACTGTGTAACCTGTGTGTGTCCAGGAACAGCCTCCACAGACACTGTGTGCTCTGACTGCAGTGATGGAACATTTCCATCTTGTCGATCACACACACAGTAAGTGAAGCTTCACATCAGTCGTGGACAAACCTGGTTTCTTACAGCAGCAGTAAATTCACACAGATCCTACAAATGGACAAAACATCTCTCTGTCATTTCAGATGTAAAACAAAAAACCTTCAGCTGTTAAAACCAGGAACAACTTTAACGGATGCTGAATGTGAAGAACGAGTTTTAAAGATGGCAGTTGGAAGAATTTTGGGTTTTCTCCATGATTCTCTATACAATTATACTTTGGAAGCTCTTAAACATTATAAAGAGCTTTGAGATGACTTCTGTTGTGATTTGATGCAATACAAATAAAATTGAACTGAATAATTTGGATAATTGTTTCATTGTCTATTTTATTAATTTGTCTTATTATCTGGAATTTGTTTTCTCATTTGGAAGAAAAAAATGTTCTACCAACGATAACAGGTAAGATTTCTATGTTGACAACAAACATTGTATGGTTTTTGATTTATTGTTTTTGTTGTAGCTCAAACAAAGAAGTACATCATTCAGAAGAGGGAGATCAAATAATAAGCAACAGTCTAATAACTCTGCCACTAACAAACTGAATCATCAGCTGCATTCAACAAAACTTGAGCGAACTCTAAATTAAGAGACCTGAACCTCTTCAGCATTTTGGAGAATGAAGACACTAACAAAGCAGTAGAGACGTTTTTCTCCACTACTGGAAACTTAACAACAACAACAACAACAACAACAACAACACTGCAACTTTCTCTGCTTTGTTCTATTTCTGCTTCTTCTCAACATTGTGACAGATTGAAGCAGGAACATAAACAGGAATGAGAAGTACTTCTTGAACATTACACAGTAAGAACAGACAGATGTCTTCAATCAGCAGACTAGCATGGGAAAATATACTGTATTATTTTGTCTGTTTATTAAAGAAAATGATTAACTTTGAATTATCAACAGGCTCTGTGAGTTAACCTGGACTTAACACAGCTGTGAAAAAGTAATTGATAACTTCCTTATTTAATTTTTTAAATTTTTTTCATATTTGTCTTAAATGATTCAGATCATCAAACACATTTTAATATTACACAAAGATAATCTGAGTAAATATAAAATGTTGTTTTTAACTAATGATTTCATTTATTAATTCCAAACCTGCTTGGCCTAATGTGAAAAAGCAATTGCCCACTGTAAATATTAATTAAAGTAGAGAAGATGAATCAACTTTGGAAGACGTGAATCAGTCTGGAATATAAAACATGGACCATGATGCTTCAAGCTCCTTTAAACTCCTGTTAACAGTGATGCTGCAGTGACTGAACGTTCAGACTGTTGAATCTCTCTACTGGTCCCAGTTGGATCAGAACATCAGACTGAAAACAGACTTCATGGACGAGAACCAACAGCTGAAACAGAACACAGTGGGTCTACTGGTGGAACATTAAGGGTCCTATAAGCCGAGCAGCTTTGAGTTTTAGATTAATTTCTACAGTATTTTTTTTTTATTAAACTAATATTATTTTGTGGATAAAAATGTGCACATTCAAAATATTGCAGCCAGTACAGTAGTTTTACTAGTCATTTTTAATATAATACGTGTTTTTAAAACATTTATAAAAAGTGATTAATATTCATGATACAAGAGGAGAAATAAATAAAATATGTATAATAATGTATTAGTTTATAATTTACACATTTGCTCAATTTTGTACATAGAAAAATGTGCAATATATAACTGAATGCTCTTATTTAATATTTATACAAAATACAATTAATACAATTTAAAAAGCTTTACACTGAGAAAGATTGTGTCTGAGTCTCACTGAGAGTTTATTGAGAAACAGCAGATTCACCACCAGGTGTCACATTTTGCTTTCTGATAGAAAAACAACTTGACCAGAAAAGGTTCAGTTTGGAGAAGTGCTGTTGTTGTAAATGAGGAAATGAGCCTTAATTTTTGCAAAATTTTCTGACTGAGAAACTATGACTATATGTGTTTTTCTGTCTTGTTTGAGACTTGATGTTGAAATCATCTGAAAACAAACTAGAGGAAACAGGCAGTGACATCCCAACACACCACAAACCATATACAGGCCTGGTCTTGTTTCGATTCACTGTTCTCTGAGAAGCGAACCCACAGTTTCGCTGTACTCCCTATTTACAATGACAAGAAAGGTTTATTCTATTTTTTTCTGTTCTACCAGGTTTGACTTCACTCAAGTGTCTCTTCTTCTTGTATCATCACATCAGATTTTTGAACATGGAACCACAACAACTGTTTAATTAATTTAGGAACTGGACCACGAAGTCTGATGCTCTTTAAAACCAGAGTCAGGTGAATCTCAGTGAACTTACCCTAAGCCTACAATGAAAAAAGTATAGCAATGAATCTTAAAATTAACAACTGAGAGACACACACAAACAGTTTAATCCTTACTGTAAAGTAGGGTTTTTTGATAAATGTGACAAACGTTTAGTTTGTCTGTGATGAAGAAAAGAAACGAGAACTGGAGTGGTTCCTCAAAATGTAACACAAAGTGCAGCTTTTAATGAAAACTGCAGTTATTCACAGCCTGAGTAGAACCTCTAATAGGAACCAAAATAGAAAGTAAAAGTAAAATCAAGCAGGACAGAATTCCCCTAGAAGCACAGAAACCAGCCCTGCTGGTTGTGTGTGACTCAAGAGACAGATCAATATCAAATTATACTGAGGTAAAATATATAATGATAAGATATAAAAGTACGAAAGTCTTTGTTTTCTTGCTTTGCTGTTTAACAGACCCAACCCTACACTGGTAGATCAAACTAAATTAGCAAACAGCAGTGTTTCAGTTTCACCTTTATTGGTTTTTTAGCCTACGTGTCACTTGTCTGTGTGGTGCAAACTAACTTCCCCTTTATAACCACACTGTGCAGCTTCAGTCGAACATTGATCAGAATTTATCGGTCATTTTATGAACATGTAAAACCACAAGTGGAACTCATCTTTCCGATGTTACCTGAACGTCTCGTAGTGACGCTGTGTAAAGGACCAGTTCAACAAAAACATTTGACTAAAGTGAAATCTTCAAATCACCTCTTATCATCAGCACTGCTGCAGTTTTTACTGTGTTCACTGAAGTTAAAGTAGTGACTTCACTGATCTTCACTGATCATCACTGATCATCACTGATCATCACTGATCATCTGTTACAGGACTCTACTGCAGATCTGTTTCTGCTCTAACTGTTCATGTTACATCTGGAGTTATGTTCTTTATTCTGCAGCAGCGCTCTGCTAAAACCACAATGAGGTGAGAACTCTTCTACTAACAGGTACATTCAGAAACTGTCAGCAGGCTGCTCAACACTGCAGAGTTTCGTTTATACGCTACAGACTTTAAATATATCAGTATATATATATATATATAATAGTGAACTCAGTGTGTAGTTCTAATATTTTAACTGCTTGTTTTCATCTGATAAAATGTAAACTACTATTTTAGGATGAGACTGAAGCTGCTGATATGTTATCTGATAAACTGGTTTTGTTGGTGACTGACTGGTTCTTTCAGTTAATACTGTGAAGCTGAAATAAAGAAACACAAATAAAACAGTTAATTGAAAGAAGACATTAGTTTAATATTTAAATTACACTAATATTGTTATATGTTATATTATACTAACTATGTATTTCTGCTTTGTTCTTTTCCAGAACTGAACCTCGACTGGACCCAAACATCTTTAAATGTACGTTGTTAAAAATAAAATAAAAGCTGATTTTGACTGACTGACTCAAAGACTTTTAGAGTTAATTATCACACTTTTGTTTGGTTTTATTCATGTGAGCAGTAAAACCTTCTTAAAATACTAGAAACATGAAGGAGATGAACAGAACAAAGGTTGTAACACCTAGAAACCAAGAATCTGATCAACAAGCAAAAAGAATAGAGTGAAATGTGAAGTAGTGATGAGTAGAAAACTGATCCAGTTGTTGTCCATTGATCTGAAGCAGTAGTACTGACTAACTGAAGTACTCTCTGATAGACAGGCTAGCTGCTGTTTCAACCAATAAGAAGTTTCCTTGTAGTTTCCAGTCTGTGTGTTCATCTAACTTATTTCCCCAGAAGTCATTTCAGCGCTAAAAGTCTCTAAACTAAAGCAGGAACATGTTCTGGATTTATTTTGTTCTGTTTTTCAGGGGTCCTGCTCGAATTCCCACCTAACACACATATTTCCGATGTCACCTGAACGCCTCTAAATACTGCGGATCATGGTTTTCGGCCTCGAATCTGCGACGTTTCTGTAAGTTACTGAATTTATAGAGTCATGTGTGGTCGGACGAAGGTGGTACTGAACCAGTACCGGTACCACTTCATTATGGTACCAGAAGAAACTCTTTATCAAGGTCTACTGAGAAAAAGCTCCATGTTTGAAGCTGCGTTTATTTCTTATGTTCAGGCCTCGAAAACAACAAAGGAGATAAAAACATTTCCTCAAACAGCGAACAGACTTTTAACGGGTTTCTTTACATACAAGATTTATTATTATTATTATTATTATTATTATTATTATTATTATTATTATTATTATTATTATTGAGCTGAACGGATGAATAAAGTTTTCTAAAGGAGACAATACAGTCAAATTTAAACCCAAATGAATCTAAATGTACAGATTTTAAAAGAAAAAAAAAGTTATTTGACTGAAACGTGGCTCCATCTTATATTAAATGAGCTGTTTAATCTACAAACTGCGACCTCTACAGGCCAGACAACAGCACCCATTATTGTGGGCCATTATTATTACTATCAGAATGAAATCCTTGAGCCTAGTGTCAGACCCTGATCAACCAGCACATAGCAGTATAAATATAAAGCATTATTTTTTTCCCATTGAAAGCTGATGTTTGTAAACTTTTTATACAATTTTTAAGGGCTATGTTTTAAAGCTCAAATAAATCCAAACACAGCTCTGCACAACCCCGCAGGAAGGTTTTTCTTTGAATAGAACTCAACAATTTAGTGCTGCTAGCCACACATGCATGTTAGTTATTCTTCTTTTGAAGTTACTTATTTTGATGGGATATTTGAGTTTTGCAACACTTTTTTTCTAAGCTTTCTAACAAATTTGGTTAATAAAAGTTAATTCATGATTCAAGATTTAGTTAGGTTACATGTTTAGTTAATTTTCACTTAGGTTTGAACAGCTTATTTCTCTTTAAAACTGCATTTTGTATTTACTCAGGTTATTTTTTTGTTATATAAAAGTTTGTTTGATTTTCTGAATCACTGATCTTATACCTGCTGGTTACTGCAGTTTAATATCATTTCCTTTCATTTTCAGATTTTCCTGTCCTGTTTTAGATGTTACAACAGAACCAACGTGATTCCAAATCTCAGTGAGATGGTGTCTTCAGCCCATAAAGACCATCAATGTACTTTATGAAATGACTTTCAGAAGAACATCTGTGGCAGCTGCTTTTCTGGTAAAACTGTTTATTGCAGTAAACAACTGGAAACTTGTACTTTGATCATGTGGACGTCACATTTCTTCTCCTCACTATTTCTCATGAGTAAAGTTTATGTAATTTCTGAGTTTCTGAGTGGGAATCTTAAAATAAAACCATTTCAGTGTTTAAGCTATGTTTCTTTCCTTTAGTGGGACGAGCAGCCGTTGTTGTTTTAGCAGATTGTGTGACAGTGTGAATCTTTATGACTGTTAACTCTCAGTTTTATTGTTGTGGGTGATTTAGTGTTGAACAGTTCAGATACAGCTCAGCTCAAACTGAAACTCAGTGTCAGCTTCTTTACAGCTTTATCATATCAAACTGATCTCTGAGAATCATTTGTCATGCAGGTAAAAATACAAGCAGAATTAAACCAGTTTGCACTTTCAGCCATTTTAAAATTAAAACTATACGTATAAAAATAATGTTTCTCTCAGTGGGCTCTCGAAATACACTGTACTTTTTATTATTGCAGTTTCCTCCACTTTAACAGATATAGTGTGACCACTGTACTGCTTTTGTTTGACTTCTCTCTCATTACTCTACTTAGCATCAAATGACACAGCTCTCATTGGCCATGGGAGGGAAATCTGTTTGTTTTTTTTTCCCTTGTATCTTTTATATATATTTACACGTTAACTTTTTGTAAGGTTCTCCTCCTGACCTTACTGTAAAACGTGTCTTTAAATGATTTTTGCTTTTATTTGTTGCTATATAAAAAATAGTGTTGAATTGAATCAGCTGTATAAAGATTGAAAGCAAAAACATATCAGATGACACAGCTATCATGTGACATGTCTCATGTGATAATTGTCATGTGATTGCTCATGGAAGTGTATTCTGTTTTTCCTATCCTATCAGATGACACAACTATCACGTGACATGTCTCATGTGATAAATGATGTGAGTTTCCAGATTATATAGTTAAATTAGCTGTAAATGTTTTAGTTTTGAAATAATGAATGTGATAATGCTATATGATCTCCAGTCCAATCATATCTGATTAAAATGAAATGGTTTATATACATGAAGCTTTAGGACCTCCTCTCTGATCTGAATAGTTTTGGTAGATGGACAATAGAAAAGTGGTGTTAGAACAACCACAGATCCCACAACCTTCTAATCTCCGTTTCAGTCAGTTTGAGTTTCATTGAGATTAAACTACTTTTCTCTTTCATTACAGATACTAGTAATAAAAGTCTTCAGTGGACTTTCTCTCCCATGTCATCTAGCAGAGTATCAGACTGGAAATGAGTGTTGTCCTATGTGTCTTCCTGGTAAGATCCACTTGGTGGTAAAAGGAGATTCCAATTATAAATTGTTCATGATACTTTAATTATGATTTTTTTTTCTGTTTTTTTTTTAACAGGAAGTCGAGTTAAAACAGATTGTACAAAGGTTAAAACAACATCCTGTCAGCCCTGTTTGGAGGGAACCTACATGAATCAACCTACTGGACTTAAACTGTGTTTTCCATGTTCACACTGTGATGGAGGTAGGCTTAATTTCTTATTTTTCCTAATTATTAGTTGTAACTAACTCTAAGTATATATTAAAAGTCAGTACTTTAAGTAGGTTTATTACTAAAAGTCAAACAGTATAATAGAGAAACCTGTTGAACAGTGTTGTGGTAATAATCCAGACTCTGTCTGATAAAGTTACTACAAATTATTGACTTTGTACGGATGAAACTTATCGACTGGATCCAGAAACAAAGAGCTCGAAAAAAGTGCACAAGTCACAGAAAATTATACAACTTTTGCTTTGTTGTTTAGTTTAATTTAGTTGTTGTTTTTTTAAGTCATTGGACTAAATGAACTTCAGTTTTCAAACAGAATTAATCAAGGTTTTTATCAGAGATACTGAAATAAGACAACAGTTATAGAACTGATCTGATCAGTGATAACCTCCATCAGGTTTTCCTGCTTTTAAAAAATGTCTTTACAGGTTCTGGTCTGAAGATGAAGAGTTCATGTACAAAAACATCAGATACAGTTTGTGAACCACTGGAAGGATTTTACTGTGTGGACCCTTCAGATAAAGGATGTAGAGCAGCACAGAAACACAGAAGCTGTGAACCAGGACAGTGCATCAGTCAGAAAGGTTGGTTTTCTCATACTTACATTACATTTACTCACATGTGGTTTACACAGAAAATAATGATGACTGCAGGTGCGTAAAATGACATAACAGTGGAGAGTGAAGACGATCTAAGTAGTACATACGAACTTTGTACACAACATCAGCATTGACATTGGATCAGACGTGACTGTCCCTACTAAGTCAGCCAGAAACCTTGGGGTCATCATTGATGATCAGCTGACCTTCGCGGAACACAGTCTCTAGGTTGTGTAGATATGCCCTCCACAATATCAGAAAGATCAGACCCTATCTGACGGAGTACACGAACCAACTTATTGTACAGGTGTTGATCTTATCTCGTCTTGACTACTGCAATGCACTACTGATGGGTTTACCAGCATCCACGACCAAACCCCTCCAGATGATTCAAAATGCGGCAGCACGCCTCATTTTTAATCAACCTAAAAGGTCTCATGTCACACCGCTCTTCCAATCTTTGCGTTGGCTTCCTGTGGCTGCAAGGATCAAGTTCAAAGCTCCATCTCTTGCCTACAGAGTGGTTAACTCCACAGCTCCAGCTTATCTCAATTCAATCATTCAGGTCTACATCCCCTCTCGTCCACTGCGCTCAACCACGGAACGGCGTCTGGTGGTACCAGCACCACACAGTCGACACCAAGGAAAACTGTTCAGCTCAGTGATCCCACGATGGTGGAATGAGCTGCCAAACTCTACATGCTCAGCCACCTCACTAGCAAACAGAACTCTCCCGCATCTTCCTTTGCACTTAAATAAAATAATAATAATAACTTTTCTAATCTTTCGTATTCACATCTCTTGAAACAGAAACACTTTGTTTGATAGCACTCTGCTTTGATGTTGTTTCTCCTTGACTTAGATTTTGTTTGCTTGCCTTGGATAAAAGCGTCTGCTAAATTACTAAATGTAAATGTAAAATTTGGGTCTAAATGAACATTGGTTAAGAGAAAAACAAATAGATTAAAGAAACATCAGGGTTTCTACCACAGCAATGTTAAATCTATGTTGTCATATGTCACAAAGAAGCAAGATGTCCAGCATTAGAATGACATTTATGACAAGTTACAAAAAAAGTGGTAGACAGCATTTGTTTGTACCGATTTCTCAACTTCAAAATATAAAAAATAAGTAAATAAAACTGGTCTAATTAAATATTAAATCTTTAATCCATTACTTTGTATGATTTGAACCATCATGAACTGGTTTAAAGTGACTGTGTAACCTGTGTGTGTCCAGGAACAGCCTCCACAGACTCTGTGTGCTCTGACTGCAGTGATGGATCATTTTCAGATGGAACATTTCCATCTTGTCGACCACACACACAGTAAGTGAAGCTTCACATCAGTCGTGGACAAACCTGGTTTCTTACAGCAGCAGTAAATTCACACAGATCCTACAAATGGACAAAACTTCTCTCTGTCATTTCAGATGTGAAACAAAAAACCTTCAGCTGTTAAAACCAGGAACAACTTCAACAGATGCTGAATGTGGAGAACACAGTTCAAATAAGACAATAACAATAATTGGGATAATTGTTCCAGTGCTTTTTTTATTAATTGTCATATCGGCTGCAGTTGTATTTCACTTCAGAGACAGGATAAAGAGTTCATTATGTTCAGGTAAGATTTGCATTCAGACAATAAACATGTGTTACGATTCTGATAGATGATGATATTCAGCACTAAATGATTCCTGTGATTTGTTTTATTTTAGGCACAGAAGGAAATGGAGACAATCCAAAACAGGTGTGTGTAGGAGATGGAAACAGTTTGAGTTTATCTGAGTAATTTCATTGTTATTTTTTAATATTTTAACACAAAGGAAACAAATCCAGAGACGGAGATCATGGTGGTTTGATCAGCAGCAGGTAAGACAGCAGAATATTCTTCATTCAAACTGTCTCTCATAACTCTGTGATTTACTGTACTAAAGGTTTTTGCTTTTAGTAAAAAGATTTTTCTCCTCAGCATCAAACAACTTGGATTAAAGACACAGAGAAAGTCTTTGTTCTCTACAGAGTAAATGTTTCCTAGAATCCAGTTCTAGTCCACATGGATTCTAGTTCATTATCTTTGTAGAGAACAGAAATTAAACCTCAAACAAGTCGAGTCTCCTGCTCTTTGTTCCAAACTGAACACGTCCTCTACAGAACTGCTGGTGTGTAGTTTGGATCTTTATCTCACACAGACGTTATTGAACTGAGACGTGAATCAGTCTGGAATAGAAAACATGGACCATGATGCTTCAAGCTCCATGAAGCTCCTGTTAACAGTGATGCTGTGTCTACTGAAAATTTTATAAAAGAAAGAAAGAAAAATTTTGTTTTTATTATATTTTAATGTAAAAAATGATGATGAATAAGTTCTAACTGTTGTGTTTTACAGTTACTAATGTGTAAAATCGTTGGCAATAACTGTAGTTTGTACCTGATATTACAGGAGAAACAATTTGGGTTAGTTTTATAAATGTGGACCAGATAGAAGAGGAAATTCTATTTTTATTTATGATACACAAGTTTTCATTTGGATGAACATGTGCATTGTATCAATTACCTGATTCAGGTAATTCTCTAAGTAAATACTATACTGCCTATTCAAAGAATTACAGCAGTATAGTAGCTTTAAAAAACAACTCAGCTGCTTTAGAGCAATAAATGAAGACTGATGAGTGATAGACGTCATGGAGATCATGTTTGTTTCTTTGTTTGTTTCTTTGTCTTTAAATCTGGGTCTGGGGGGTCATTTTTAATGAAGTAATAAATTAAGTGTTTTTAAAACATATATAAAAAGTGATTATTTGTCCTCTTGTAAAATGTATGGATATTAAAGAAAATATATAGAGCACTAATGCGTTTGTTTGTATTTTACACAGTATTTGACATTTAGATTAATATTAAATATTACAAAATACAGTCAATACAATTTAAAACAGTGGTTGAGAGTTTATTGAAGAAGATTCACCACCAGATGGCACAATTTACTTTCTGATAGAAAACAGCTTTATTTAAAATCCACGTGACCTGAGGTTCAATTTGGAGAAGTGCTGTTGTTGTAAATGAGGAAATGAGCCTTAATTTTTGCAATGATCTTCAGATTTCTGACCAAATAAGTATGATTATGTGTTTCTTTGTCTTGACTGAAAAAGATTTGATTTTGAAGTCATGTGAAAACAAACCAGAGGAAACAGACAGTGGTTCAGAGACATACTGACATCTCAACACAGCATAAAGACCAGAGCCACCACTGCTAGTTGGGTGTAACTCAAGAGAGATCAATATCAAATTATAGTGAAGTAAAAAGGTACTTATATAGGTAATTATAGATACTGTCTTTGTTTTCCTTCTTTGCTCTTTACCAGACCCGACACTACACTGGTTAGCATTCAAATTATAACAGTTTCAGTTTCACCTTCTTTGGCTTTGTAGCCTACGTGTCACTTGTTTGTGTTTACGTGTCACAGTAACTTCACCTTTCAGAAACCACACTGTGCAGCTTCAGTCGAACATAGATCACGTAGATGAACATGGAAAACCACCAGTGGAACTCATCTTTCCGATGACACCTGAACGTCTCGTAGTGACGCTGTGTAAAGGACCAGTTCAACAAAAACATTTGACTAAAGTGAACTTCCTATCTCTAGTACTGCTGCAGTTTTTACTGTGTTCACTGAAGTTAAAGTAGTGACTTCACTGATCTTCACTGATCATCACTGATCATCTGTTACAGGACTCTACTGCAGATCTGTTTCTGCTCTAACTGTTCTCTAACATCTGGAGTTATGTTCTTTATTCTGCAGCATCACTCTGGTAAAACCACAATGAGGTGAGAACTCTTCTATATATATATATATATATATATATATATATATATATATATATATATATAATAGTGAACTCAGTGTGTAGTTCTAATATTTTACTGCTTGTTTTCATCTGATAAAATGTAAACTGCTATTTTAGGATGAGACTGAAGCTGCTGATATGTTATCTGATAAACTAGTTTTGTTGGTGACTGACTGGTTCTTTCAGTTAATACTGTGAAGCTGAAATAAAGAGACACAAATAAAACAGTTAATTAAAAGAAGACATTAGTTTAATATTTATATTACACTAATGTGTTATTCCTATATTACACTAATGTGTTATTCTTATATTACACTAATGTGAGCAGTAAAACCTTCTTAAAATACTAGAAACATGAAGGAGATGAACAGAACAAAGGGTGGAACACCTAGAAACCAAGAAATGGAGCAACAAGCAGAATAGAGTGAAATGTGAAGTAGTGATGAGTAGAAAACTGATCCAGTTGTTGTCCATTGATCTGAAGCAGTAGTACTGACTAACTGAAGTACTCTCTGACAGGCTGACTAGCTGCTGTTTCAACCAATAAGAAGTCTCCTTGTAGTTTCCAGTCTGTGTGTTCATCTAACTTATTTCCCCAGAAGTCATTTCAGCGTTAAAAAGTCTCCAAACTAACACAGGAACATGTTCTGGATTTATTTTGTTCTATTTTTCAGAGGCCCTGCTCGAATTCCCACCTGACACACATATTTCCGATGTCACCTGAACGCCTCTAAATACTGCGGATCATGGTTTTCGGCCTCGAATCTGCGACGTTTCTGTAAGTTACTGAATTTATAGAGTCATGTGTGGTCGGACGAAGGTGGTACTGAACCAGTACCGGTACCACTTCATTATGGTACCAGAAGAAACCCTTTATAAAGGTCTACTGAGAAAAAGCTCCATGTTTGAAGCTCGGTTTATTTTTGCGGTTATGTAACGTGTAGAAAACAACAAAGACGGAACAAAGATCGTTTCTAAAAACAGTTCCTCAAACAGCGAACAGACGTTTAACGGGTTTCTGTACAGACATGATTTATTATTATTATTATTTAACTGAACTGATGAATAAAGTTTTCAAACGAAGATATTACAGTCGAATTTAAACCAAAATGAAAGTAAATGTACAGATTAAGAGAAAGGTCTTAGACTGAAACGTGGCTCCATTTTATATTAACTGAGCTGTTTAATCTCGAGAGATGAGTGGGCGGTGGTCGAGTGAGCTAAACCGAGAATGAGGAAACAGAGGAATAGAAACAGAAACTAAATTTTCACCGCTTTTTAAAAAAAACACCAACACAGCTCTGCAAATTACTGAGATATTAGTTCTGTTCCACCTACAACCTCTAAAGAGAGTTTTTATTCCTGTGAGTAATTTAGTGCTGCTAGTTCACAGATGCAAATTAAATTGGTTGTGTTTTTAAATAACTTACATTAATGTATAGCTTCTTTATACTGCTCAAAAAAATTAAACGAACACTTTAATTTGAGTTTGGTATCACGTCAGTTAAACTTCTTGGATATTGATCTGGTCAGTTAAGCACCAGAGGGCGTTGTTAATCAGATTCAGCTGCTTTGTTGTTAATGAAATTAACAACAGGTGAACTGAGGAGCAACGAGGAGACGACCCCTAAATCAGGAATGGTGGAGTAACTGGTGGTCCACTGTTTCCCTCCTCATCTTTGCTGACAGCTTTAGAGTCAGGATGTCACATCATTACGTACCATCGTCAGAAGGTTTGCTGTGTCTCACGGCACAGTCTCAAGATCAGAGAAGATTCCAGGAGACAGGTTGTTTCTGTAGGAGAGCTGGACAGGTCTGTAGAAGGTAGGAGGAAAAAGATGAGCACTGACAGAGCAAAATTACATCCAGCACATCAGGGTGAACCTGCTCATCTGTGGTAAACACAGAGGTCCAGTGGCAGACATGCCAATTCTACTGTTCCATGGCAAATGCCAATCAAGCTCCATGGTGCCAGGCAGTGAGCACAAGGACCAAACGAGGACGTCTGGTCCTCAGGCCACCCTCATGAAGTCTGTTTCTGATTGTTTGGTTAGAGACATTCACACCAGTGAACACATGTGACAGACATGAAAGGTCTGGAGAAGCTGTGGAGAACGTTATGCTGCCTGTTACATCGTTTAGCATGATCAGTTTAGTGGTGGGTCAGTGATGGTCTAGAGAGGCATTTCAATAGAGGCATGCACAGACCTCTACAGGCCAGACAACAGCACCCATTATTGTGGGCCATTATTATTACTATCAGATTGAAATCCTTGGACCTACTGTCAGACCCTGCACTGGTGCAGTGGGTCCTGGGTTCCTTTCGTTTTCAAACTTAAATTTTTTTAAGGGCTTAACTTTAAAGCTCAAATAAACACAAACACAGCACTGCTTAACCCTGCAGGAAGGTTATCTTTAAATGGAACTCAACAATTTAGTGCTGCTAGCCACACATGCATATTAGTTATTCTTCTTTTGAAATAGCTTATTTTGATGGGATATTTATGTTTTGCAATACTTTTTCTAAGATTTCTAACAAATGTGTTCAATCAAAGATTTGTTCAAGATTTAGGTTACATGTTTTCACATAGGTTTGAACAGCTTATTTCTCTTTAATACTGCATTTTGTATTTACTCAGTTTATCTTTTATTTTTATATATATATATATATATATATATATATATATATATATATATATATATATATATATATATATATATATAAAAGTTTGTTAGATTTTCAGAATCTCTGATCTAATATAATTTCCTTTCATTTTCAGACTTTCCTGTCCTGTTTTAGATTTTGCAACAAATAACGTGATTCCAAATCTCAGTGAGATGGTGTCTTCAGCCCATAAAGACCATCAATGTACTTTATGAAATGACTTTCAGAAGAACATCTGTGGCAGCTGCTTTTCTGGTAAAACTGATATACCAATTATAAGGTCGCACCATTATTTGTGGTTCTTTTTTTTTTTTTTTTTTTTTTTTTTTTTACTTTGCTATTTGCAGTTTTTGAGAGAACTGACCTCCAGCTTCTCTGAGCTGGACTTCAATAAGTCCAAGTACAGGTCCAGACTTACTGATGATCATCTTTAAACCATACTGAGGGTCTCAGCTGCTTCCTCCCTCAATACAAATGTGGCTCGACTATGGGGGAGGAAGCGCTGCCAGGTGTCTAGCAGCAAGGAGTTGATAAGAGAAGAAGAACAGTTGATGTTCTTTAATGTTCAATTCATGTTCAGAAGAAGGTTAAAGAACTGTTAATACAGACATTTGAATCTGAATACAGCAGCTATAGAACCACATACAGTCACTGACTAGAGGAATGTAATATTATTATTTTCATTGTTATTATTATTATTGTATTTATTTATTACTGATTTATTTTCTTATTATCTCTTAATTTATTTATTTATTCATCTTATTTAGTTTTAAAAATAAAAACAGATTTGAGAAGACTGGAATTTTTTAACAAAGTTTTTCTTGTGGAAAACCTGATGCGGGCGGCCCAGCCTCACCAAGACACTGCTTTCTGCGGCCCCCGGTTAAATTGAGTTTGAGACCCCTGCTTTAGCAGATAGTGTGACAGTGAAATCTTTATGACTGTTAACTCATAGTTTTATTGCTGTGGGTGATCTAGTGTTGAACAGTTCAGATACAGCTCAGCTCAAACTGAAACTCAGTGTCAGCTTCTTTACAGCTTTATCATATCAAACTGATCTCTGAGAATCATTTTTCATGCAGGTCAAAATACAAGCAGAATTAAACCAGTTTGCACTTTCAGAAACACTCTCAGCCATTGAAAAAATAAAAAACAGCACAAAATGATATGGTTTCTCTGAGTGGGCTTTCAAAATACACTGTACTTTTTATTTTTTCAGTTTACCTCCACTTTAACAGATATAGTGTGACCACTATACTGCTGTTGTTTGACTTCCCTCTCATGACTCTACTTAGTATCAAATGACACAACTCTCATGTGATAATTGTCATTTGATTCTGTTTTTTCTATCCTATCAGATGATGCAACTATCACATGTCTCATGTGATAAATGATGGGAGTGTAGTGATTCAAATTTTAACTAGCTGTAAATGTTTTTTTATGACAGAATAAATGTGATAATGCTATATGATCTCCAGTCCAATCATATCTGATTAAAATGAAATGGTTCATACACAAAAAGCTTTAGGACTTTGTGGAAAGGACAGTCAAATCTAGTGTTTGGATCTCCCACAGAACTACAACACCACATTTTAACTATATATATATATATATTTATATATATATATTTATATATATATTTATA
The DNA here is from genome assembly GCF_900324465.2 of Anabas testudineus. Classification (NCBI taxonomy): domain Eukaryota; kingdom Metazoa; phylum Chordata; class Actinopteri; order Anabantiformes; family Anabantidae; genus Anabas; species Anabas testudineus. The sequence continues at coordinate 2,897,228 of NC_046616.1, read as the reverse complement.
TATATTTATATTTATATATATTTATTTATTTATTTATTTTTTTATTATTATTTTTTTTTTGTTCAAAAGTGCAATTACATGTTAACATATTTGACTAAAGGATCATGTCTCTTTGTGCATTTTAAACACATATATAAATGTGCCTGTAGTGGATCTGTGCACGTACATTAACGAGTAAGAAATATAATAATGCTACCAGTATTTTTTTTATTTTTGTGTGTATGTGATGCATTTAAATAATTTTGTTTTGGGATTTTTTTTCCAAATCACTTGAAAACAGAAAGTACTCTTTTAGGTAATTAATCTCAGAACAGGTGTTAATAAGTAAAACATAGTTGATATTTTTGCTTTAGTTCCACCTGGCTGCTACCTTGTCTCCACAGATTTATTCTCCTCTGTGATCTGAATAGTTTTGTTAGGTGGTGTTAGAATGGCCACAGCTCCTACAACCCACTATTGTCTGTTTGAGTCAGTTTGAGTTTCATTTAAACCCACATTAAACCTTTTTTCTTTTTCATCACAGATACTGGTGATAAAAGTCTTCAGTGGACTTACCTTCACATGTCATCTAGCAGAGTATCAGATTGGAAATGAGTGTTGTCCAATGTGTCTTCCTGGTAAGATCCACTTGGTGGTAAAAGGAGATTCCAATTACAAATTGTTCATGATACTTAAAGTTTTCTTTGGTTTTGTTTTCAACAGGAAGTCGAGTTAGAACTGATTGTACAGAGTTCCGGAGCACTTCTTGTCGGCCCTGTTTGGAGGGAACATACATGAATAAGGCAACTGGACTTAAACAATGTTTTCCATGTACAAACTGTGATGAAGGTTGGCATAATTATTCATTATTCTTAATTATTAGTATTAACCAACTCTAAGTACCGTATTTTCCGCACTATAAGTCGCACCGCATTATAAGGCGCATAGAATAGCTGCTACAGTAGAGGCTGGGGTTACGTTATGCAACATTAGATGGAGCTGCGCTAAAGGGAATGTCATCAAAAAAGTCAGAGTGTCAGGAGTTAGTAGGACCAATAATAAGGCCGAAGCAATCTACTCAGTTCAGTGCGTTTATTGCGGCACACAAACAAAACTACAGCGCAAGCATCAGCTGAGCAGTCTTTTCTTTAGAAAAACACAAAAGGAGTCAATATTAATACCTGGTGAAATCAAAGTCCTTGAAACATAGATAATCCAAACCCGTAGCTCCAATAGGAAATCCAAAATAATCCAACAGATAATCCAACGAAAAACACCGGCATTCAACAAAACACAAACCGGGAAAAAGTATCACAGTCCATACTCCAAAGCAATAATCCATGTAGCAGAATCCTCAGCCATCGAGTACTTTAAGTCCTCCACACTAGTTTGTCATGAGTTTGTCGGGTGCACAACAGGTGCAATCAATCGGCTTCACGAATGTCAAGCTGCTGCATGAACACCATTCCGCACGGAAACGGGACCTTCAAAATAAGAGGTCAGCCTGAAAGGTAGTCGGCGGATACTCACACAGAGAGGTCGGTCAAACTTTATTAATAGATTGCCATCATGCCTTTCAGTTCAAGTGATAAATGAATAGCAATAAGTTGTGACAAAGGCAGCTAAAAAGTATTATAGTATTGTTCTTAAAATTTATCAGAGTGAGAGTTGTGTATTTTAGTTGATCTTTAAGATAATTAGTTGCAGAGTGAGCGCTCTTTCCACTCTCTGTTCAATAGAACAGCTTTGACGTATTTTGTCCGTCTGTAAATTAAACTAGTTTAGTTTCCACAGTAAAACGAACTGGTTCATGTTTATGCTGAGTTTGATTTATACGTTTGTGCCTCGGAAATTATTTGTCTTTGTAAGTATTAACATGTTTGTCATTAGTATGTTAGTTGTTACATGTGATAAATTACATGTGTGTGTTATTGTAATTAGCTTCATTCAAGTCAAGCTAGCGTGTGCGAGTGTAACACACCACATGTGTAACGATGTGTATTATTTGTATTAATTTAGTTTCTTTCAGTTACATAAAGAAAAGATAGGAGTTTGTCCTCCAACTGTAGCCATCTCACTTTGTTCCCTCAGAAACTCTGTTTAGTCTTCTTTACTTAGCCATCTTGTTGCTGCCTCCACTTCCGCACATTGATTTGTTAATGTTAAACATCTGTTCCCGTGTTCTACTGCGTGACTGACTCAATATTGATCCATATATAAGGCGCACCGGATTATAAGGCGCACTGTTGGCTTTTGAGAAAATTTTAAGACTTTTAGGTGCGCCTTATAGTGTGGAAAATACGGTATATATTTAAAGTCAGTACTTTAAGTAGGTTTATTTCAAAGTCAAACAGTACAATAGTTGAACATGTTGAACAGTGTTGTGGTAACAATCCAGACTCTTTCTGAGGAATTTACTACAAATTACTGACTTTGTATGTATGAAACTTGGACTGGAACTGAACTGAACTGATCCAATCAGTAAAAACGTTTCCTAGGTTCACGTTTTCTTGCTTTTAAAAAATGTCTTTACAGGTTCTGGTCTGAAGATAAAGAGGTTGTGTAAAACAACATCAGATACAGTTTGTGAACCACTGGAAGGATTTTACTGTGTGGACCCTTCAGATAACGGATGTGGAGCAGCACAGAAACACAGAAGCTGTGAACCAGGACAGTACATCAGTCAGAAAGGTTTGTTTTCATTCATTCATTTTCATCCGCTTATCCGGGGCCTGGTCGCGGGGGGAGCAGCTTAAGCAGAGATGCCCAGACTTCCCTCTCCCTAGACACCTCCTCCAGCTCCTCTGGGGGAACTCCGAGGCATTCCCAGGCCAGCCGAGAGAAATAGTCCCTCCAACGTGTCCTGGGTCTTCCCCGGGGCCTCCGCCCCGTAGAAAAACCTCCCCTGCGAGGCGCCCCAGAGGCATCCGAAACAGATGCCCAAGCCACCTCAACTGGCCCCTCTCGATGCAGAGGAGCAGCGGCTCTACTCCGAGCTCCTCCCGGGTGACTGAGCTCCTCACCCTATCACTAAGGGTGCGCCCAGCCACTCTACGGAGGAAACTCATTTTGGCCGCTTGTATCCGCGACCTTGTCCTTTCGGTCATGACCCAAAGCTCATGGCCATAGGTGAGGGTAGGAACGTAGACTGACCGGTAAATCGAAAGCTTTGCCTTTCGGCTCAGCTCCCTTTTCACCACGACGGACCGGTACACTGACCGCATTACTGCTGCCGATGGACCAATCCGTTTGTGGGCCACCTTATTCCGGTTGAGAACCATGGCCTCGGACTTGGAGGTGCTGATTCTCATCCCAGCCCCTGTACACTCGGCTGCAAACCGCCCTGGAGGTCCCGGTCTGATGAGGCCAACAGGACAACATCATCTGCAAAAAGCAGAGATGAGATCCTGTGGTCCCCAAACCGGATTCCTTCCGACCCCTGGCTGTGCCTAGAAATCCTGTCCATAAAAGAAATGAACAGGATCGGTGACAAAGGGCAGCCCTGTCGCAGTCCAACATGCACCGGGAACAAGTCTGACTTACTGCCGGCAATGCAAACCAAGCTCCTGCTCCGGTCATACAAGGACCGAATGGCCCTTAACAAAGGGTCCCGAATCCCGAAGTACGTCCCACAGGATGCCACAAGAGACACGCTCAAACGCCTTCTCCAAGTCCAAAAAACACATGTAGACTGGATGGGCGAACTCCCATGAACCCTCGAGCACCCTGGCAAGAGTATGGAGCTGGTCCAGTGTTCCACGGCCAGGACGAAAACCGCATTGTTCCTCCTGAATCCGAGGTTCGACTAGCGGCCTAATTCTCCTCTCCAGCACTCTGGCATAGACTTTCCCAGGGAGGCTGAGGAGTGTGATCCCCCTATAGTTGGAACACAACCTCCAGTCCTCCTTTTTGAAAAGAGGAACCACCACCCCGGTCTGCCTGTCCAGAGGTACTGTCCCTGATCTCCACGCGAAGCTGCAAAGGCGCGTCAACCAAGACAGCCCTACAACATCCAGAGACTTAAGGTACTCAGGGCGAACTTCATCCACCCCTGGTGCCTTGCCACCGAGGAGCTTACTGACTACCTCAGTGACTTCGACCAGGGAAATGTCAACCTCTGAGTCCCCAGCCTCTGCTTCCTCAACAGAAGGCGTGTCGACGGGGTTGAGGAGATCCTCAAAGTATTCCTTCCACCATCCTACAATGTCCCCAGTCGAAGTCAGCAGCTCCCCACCCCCACTGTAAACAGTGTTGGCAGGAAACTGCTTTCCCCTTCTGAGGCGCCGGACGGTTTGCCAGAATTTCCTTGAGGCAGACCGATAGTCCTCCTCCATGGCCTCGCCGAACTTCTCCCAGGTCCGAGTTTTTGCCTCTACGACCGCGGGGGTTACAGCACGTTTGGCCTACCGATACCCATCAGCTGCATCAGGAGTCCCACAGGCCAACCAGGCCTGATAAGACTCCTTCTTCAGCTTGACGGCTTCCCTTACTTCTGGTGTCCACCACCGAGTTCGGGGGTTGCCTCCGCGACAGGCACTAGAGACCCTACGGCCACAGCTCAGAACAGACACATTGACAATGGAGGTGGAAAACATGGTCCACTCGGACTCAGTCTCTCGGTCTCCAGGCTCCCTCAGGACCTGATGTAGCTCTCCCGGAGGTGGGAGTTGAAGACCTCTCTGACAGAGGGTTCCACCAGACGTTCCCAACAGACCCTCACAATACGTTTGGGTGTGCCAAGTCTATCCAGCTTCCTCCTCGGCCACTGGATCCAACTCACGACCAGTTGACAGCTCAGCCCTTCTTATCACCCGAGTGTCCAAGACATATGGTCGGAGGTCAGATGACACAACCACAAAGTCGATCATAGACATCCAACCTTATGGACAAACTGTGACTAGCACAGAAGTCCAACAAAACACCACTCAGGTTCAGATCAGGGAGGCCGTTCCTCCCAATCATGCCCCTCCAGGTATCACTGTAATTTGCCCACGTGGGCACTGAAATGTTCAGCACAGTAATAATAAAATGAGAATTTTTAACTTCAAAATATCAATAATAAGGAAATAAAACTGGTCTAATTAAATATTAAATCTTTAATCCATCACTTTGTATGATATGAACCAGGTCATGAACTGGTTTAAAGTGACTGTGTAACCTGTGTGTGTCCAGGAACAGCCTCCACAGACTCTGTGTGCTCTGACTGCAGTGATGGATCATTTTCAGATGGAACATTTCCATCTTGTCGACCACACACACAGTAAGTGAAGCTTCACATCAGTCGTGGACAAACCTGGTTTCTTACAGCAGCAGTAAATTCACACAGATCCTACAAATGGACAAAACATCTCTCTGTCATTTCAGATGTGAAACAAAAAACCTTCAGCTGTTAAAACCAGGAACAACTTCAACGGATGCTGAATGTGGAGAACACAGTTTGAATAAGACAATAATCTGGATAAGTGTTTCAGCGTCTGTTGTATTAATTGTCATATCGGCTGCAGTTGTATTTTACTTCAAAGACAATATAACAAGTTTAATATGTCCAGGTAAGATTTGCATTTAGCCAATGAATATGGTGTCATGTTCTGATAGATGATGATACTTCATGACACTATTGATTGATTCCTGTGATTTGTTTAATTATAGTGAAAGAAAGAAATCCAGTCAATCCCACAGAGGTATGTTTGAAACTGTAATGTTTGTACTGTAGGAGATGGAAACAGTTTATCTGAGTAATTATATTGTTATTTTTTAATATATAATATAATATATTGTTATTTTATCACAAAGGAAACAAATCCAGAGACAGAGACATTGGGAGTTTGATCAGCAGCAGGTAAGACAGCAGAATATTCTTCATTCAAACTGTCTCTCATAACTCTGTGATTTACTGTACTAAAGGTTTTTGATTTTAGTAAAAAGATTTTTCTCCTCAGGATCAGACAACTTGGATTAAAGACACAGAGAAAGTCTTTGTTCTCTACAGAGTAAATGTTTCCTAGAATCCAGTTCTAATCCACATGGATTCTAGTTCATTATCTTTGTAGAGAACAGAAATTAAACCTCAAACAAGTCGAGTCTCCTGCTCTTTGTTCCAAACTGAACACGTCCTCTACAGAACTGCTGGTGTGTAGTTTGGATCTTTATCTCACACAGACGTTATTGAACTGAGACGTGAATCAGTCTGGAATAGAAAACATGGACCATGATGCTTCAAGCTCCATGAAGCTCCTGTTAACAGTGATGCTGCAGAGACTGGACGTTCAGACTGTTGAATCTCTCTACTGGTCCCAGTTGGATCAGAACATCAGACTGAAAACAGACTTCATGGACGAGATCAACAGCTGAAACAGGACACAGTGGATCTACTGGTGGAACATTAACATTTCTATTTTTTCTTATTGTTTCTACAGTATTATTCAAAAGTATTGATTTATACTGTGCAGTTTATAAAATGTTAAATGTTGTCTTCACTACATTCACTACATTTATAAATTACATGAACATATTAATATGAACAAATTCACTTTTTATACCTTTGTTTTGTTTCTATTTCCAAACCAACTGTAGTATTTGAGTCTTTTAACAGAACTTTTAAATTAGAATTCAGAAGTTGAACTTTCAGAGACTTTTAATCTGTTTGTTTTTAATAAACCAGCCCGAACCTAACGTTCTAGTTTCTTATCAGACAGAGTTCCTTTGTTCTTGTTCTTAAGGTGTGGTTCTTTATAAACAACAGAGACTGAGGTTCTGAGTCACTGTCTGGTTCTGAGGACTCTTCCTACTTAACTAGCCGTAGTTAGCTAATCATGTTCGGAAAACTGTTTAAAAACTCCATTAATTAATGTTTAACTGCTCCAAAGCTGCTTTAAGCGACGTGTTAGCATGTGACATGTGTCCGACCCTGTTTATCTTTGCTAAGTGTTTCACAGCAGACGGTTAATTAGCTCTTTTCTTTTAGAGCTAATGCTAACGTTAGCCTAGCTTAGCGTCGGATGAGGCGTTCACTGTCACACGTCAACATGTTTTCCAGCAGCTGTTGCTGCCTTCACGGCTCCTGGATCATGTTGTCGAGAGAAAGAGTTCGAACCACGGGATGGAGTGTGCTGTCCGATGTGTAACAAAGGTAAATAAACCAGATTAAAATAGAAAGAGGTTAAAATAAACCAGATTAAAATAGAAAGAGGTTAAAATAGAAAGAGGTTAAAATAGAAAGAGGTTAAAATAGAAAGAGGTTAAAATAGAAAGAGGTTAAAATAGAAAGAGGTTAAAATAGAAAGAGGTTAAAATAAAAAGAGGTTAAAATAGAAAGAGGTTAGAATAAAAAGAGGTTAAAATAGAAAGAGGTTAAAATAGAAAGAGGTTAAAATAGAAAGAGGTTAGAATAAACCAGATTAAAATAGAAAGAGGTTAAAATAAACCAGATTAAAATAAAAAGAGGTTAAAATAGAAAGAGGTTAAAATAGAAAGAGGTTAGAATAAAAAGAGGTTAAAATAGAAAGAGGTTAAAATAGAAAGAGGTTAAAATAGAAAGAGGTTAGAATAAAAGAGGTTAAAATAGAAAGAGGTTAAAATAGAAAGAGGTTAAATAAAAGAGTTAAAATAGAAAGAGGTTAAAATAAAAGAGGTTAATAATAAAAAGAGGTTCAAATAGAAGAGAGTTAAAATAGAAAGAGGTTAGAATAAAAAGAGGTTAAAATAAAAAGAGGTTAAAATAGAAAGAGGTTAAAATAGAAAGAGGTTAAAATAAAAAGAGGTTAAAATAGAAAGAGGTTAAAATAAAAAGAGGTTAAAATAGAAAGAGGTTAAAATAGAAAGAGGTTAAAATAGAAAGAGGTTAAAATAGAAAGAGGTTAAAATAAAAAGAGGTTAAAATAGAAAGAGGTTAAAATAGAAAGAGGTTAAAATAGAAAGAGGTTAGAATAGAAAGAGGTTAAAATAGAAAGAGGTTAAAATAGAAAGAGGTTTAAAATAAAAAGAGGTTAGAATAAAAAGAGGTTAAAATAGAAAGAGGTTAGAATAGAAAGAGGTTAGAATAAAAAGAGGTTAGAATAGAAAGAGGTTAAAATAGAAAGAGGTTAAAATAAAAAGAGGTTAAAATAGAAAGAGGTTAAAATAAAAAGAGGTTAAAATAGAAAGAGGTTAAAATAGAGGTTAAATAATGGGGGGCTATCCCCCTCAGTCACTAGTTGAAGGGAGTTCCTCTGCTCCACATGTAGTAGTAGAGGATATAAACAAACACAAAGGTTCATCTTAAACCATTTCTATACCTTTTAATAATTAACTATAGTTGATTCTTTAACTATAACGTTTAACTTTGAACACACAGGCTTGTTGACAGTAACATTTTGGTTCTCACGCCTCCCTGTGGTTTCAGAATATGAACATTAACACCCTCCTTATTGATCACACATCACAGAGTTCATTTAGTTAGTTCATGTTTCTCAGTCCTGTGCATCAGAGCTGCAAAGATTCAGTGAGTTCACAGCAAGTGTCAAATGTGCATGTGCAGCATCATATTTCCACTTATAGCACACATTTGCTCCACTTAATGGCTCATTATAGATGTTTAACTTAAAGCTTTATTGTGCATAGAAGTATACTGCGATTATTCTGCAGATTCCTTCATTTTTATGCATTATGAACATTTTAAATACATTTCAAATGGATTTAGTGCAACCAGGTAACTATCACACCACCATAACACCAATTAATATTTAAAATGTTAACATACTAAAAGCACACATTACGTACGTGTATGTTACGTTGTTCTGAACTGGAACAATTGTTCGAAGAGACTGCACTAAACAGTCCGGCACACGCTGTGCACCCTGTGAGGACGGGACTTACATGAACCAACCCAATGGGCTGACGCGCTGTTTGTCCTGCACGTCCTGTGACCCAGGTACAGTCAGGTGGAAATCTATTGTCATTAATTACATTAATGAGTTTTAAAACTGATTTAAGCCTTTCCAATTTTTAGGTCATGGTCTCTTTGAGCAGAAGAAGTGTACATTAACAAGTGACACAGTTTGTGACATCTTAAGTGGGTATTTCTGCAAAACTTTGGAAGCTACAGGATGTAGTTTGGCAGAGAAACATTCAAGCTGTAAACCTGGTCAGAGGATAAAAGAACATGGTAAGAAAAATTAGTCCAAACCATAGATTTCCTGTTTTTCTGGATGTTTGGTTGTCGTGTTATTAATCTCAGTTTTGTTTTTTCTCTAAGGAACCAGCAGCTCTGATACAGTGTGTGAAGACTGTCAGTCAGGCTACTTTTCACAGGAGGGCGTTAACTGCACAGCGTGGACAGTGTAGGACTTAATTTATTAAATGTTTATTTATTAAACATTTCTGCCCTATGGCATAAACTCATTATTGTGATTATGAAGTCAGGTCACTTTTATCCACAGGAACCTACAACTGTGGTAAGTGAGAGACAAACGAAGAGTCATAAGAAGTAATGTTTCTCTGTCATAAGCACCAGATGGAGAGAAATCGTCTGTTTTCGAGTGCACAGGAGGTTTTCTAAACATAGAGTGAAGCTGCTGAGCTGGCAGAGTTAGTTTGTTTCACTAAGCTGAAAAAGCTTTGCTTGGTATTTTGTTGTGGTGCAGGGACCAACAGACGGTGTAAGAGCAGCGCCTGGTGCCAACAAACAACACCAGCCTTTACAGTTAGTGTTAAAGCTGTGATGATATAAATCCCCAAATATCCATGAGGAAATTCTCCAGTTTCAGAGTTTTTGCATTTGGTTCAATGAGAAGAAGTTTTAATATTTAGAAATGAATTTTAAGACATGATGATAATTAGGTTTTAAACTTGAAATGTTGCAGAAGAGAAAGTGGTAACAAAGAAGTTTGAAAATGAGATTGATAATTGATTCACTGAAGTCCATGTTTTGTCACATATCAGAAAAGGGATGTTGAAGAATAAGGTTTATTCAATAAGAAGTAGCTGAAGCAGTTTCCTCTAAAAACTGAACAAAAAAAAAAAGAGCAAATTTACAGCATTGGAAGAGGATTAAAGCTCTGGAAAGACTCTTGATCTAATATCAGTCATATCACCACTAATGCAGAGGTTATAGACAAGACTGTGCTGCTGCTGGATTGTTGTATGTTGTTGATACATTTATATATACTTTAGTTTCTATTGCTGCCCTTTAGTAAATAACTAAAAGAGTCTTTCACTTTTTTTATCTAACAGTTGCTCAGAGACCCAAGTAAAGGTCAGAGAAGGAGACCCGAGCAGCGACGCAGTCTGCAGGAATGCATCAAGACATCATTTCATCTTGTCTTTACCCTTTTGTCTTTTATTTCCATGTGCAGCATTTCTTTGCTTTGTGTATAAAGGTCAGCGCTTCTTTTGCATCTCTAATTAGTCTTATATGTATAATTTCTTTTTTTTTTTTTGTCCTGTGCTCCTGCTGCGTGTCTTGTTGATACATTTCTATATATTTTATTTTAAGTTTATATTTAAAATATGTTTCAATAGGAGGCCCGAGCAGCGACGCAGTCTGCAGGAGGATTTCATTTAGTTTTTACCCTTTTGTCTTTTATGTCTTTGTGCAGCATTTATTGCTTTGTGTCCAAAGGTCAATAATCAGTTTCATATTTTTACTCCCATTTTTATTCTCCTTGATTTCTGTTGGGTCAACTAAAGGTCACTAACTCTTCCAGACTCTTATATTTCTCTCCAGTTTGAAGTAAATTACATCTGATAAGGTAACACGTGAATTAATGTTTTTGTAAAGAAAGGTTAACTAGTGATGCACTGATCTATTGGTGTTTTCAGTTTAATGGCAGCTCTTCATCAAAGAAAGAGAAAAAGCTGCAGCTCTGTCTGAAGATGTAACCATGTTGTAAAAAGGAAGGAAGCTGATTTAGTGCTGGGTCAACGCTCAGTAGTCATGGGCTTAGAAATTAGGTGATAAATAGTCATTCTAGCATAGATTTGTAATAAAATCTTAATATCTAAGGGTTCATGTTTACATCAGGACTTATCACATGAAATAGATAATTTCATATTATACTGCATTTCTTTTCTTCTACAAACATTCCATAGTCTTCACCACAACAGGTGTGTGTTTATGAAACAGAACCACTTTTAGAAATAAAGATTTTTAAGGTTCATGTTTGCTCTTGACCTGTGACCTGGCATGTGAAAGATGATGAATGGTTTTTGCTTGTGTGAGCATCTTTTGAGCACAATCAGCTTGTGTTTTACTGCAAAGTAATTTATTATCAGTATCTTTTTTATTTTGTTTTTATTTATTTATTTTCTGATGTTTTAGGATTTTTTATATTCATACAGTTTTTTCTAGGTGGAATGTCACTTGTCTTGTTTTTTGAAAAAACATTTTACAAATGTTTTTATTTGTAGTTTAATTAGGTTTTTAATTGTTATCACCAACCTCAGTTTATACTGCTGATGTTGTCCTTCTATGATTTACAGTAAAATACACACAGTGATAATTAACTGAAATAATGTGAGATGACTAATTGGAAACAGTTTGATGACTAAAGTTATTCATATAGTACTGAACTTTCCAGCAAGAGACTTAGAACATGTCATTAATTTAAAGCTAAGGTACACCATTAATTTTCATTCATATTAAAGCAAGAACCACTCAAACAGGTAAAGAGCAACAACCGCCCCCCTTTAATTTAAGACACACAGGTCGGTCGGTCTGGAAAGAGTCAGTTACGTAGAGGTATTTGCTGTTTTGCCTTTATGTTCTGATACCAGTCAGACCTGTAAAACAGTCTGGTTTGGACTGAACACAAATCAATTATTTTTATTAGATTCACTGTCTTTTTAATATTGAAGCTTCATAATAGATGAAGAGACAGCTGACTACACTCTTAATAACTTACTACTTTAATCATCATCACATTAGTTTGTACAATAGCTTCATTGTCATTCTGTAATGTTCATTGAACTGAATCACACCTCTGTTCATCTCTAGATATTCTTATTATTGTTGATGTTGAATTTATTTACATTATTTTCTCTTTTCATTTCTCTTGGAGCAGAGAAACCTGCAGCATGAGGAGAGTTGATCATGAAATCACTGATTCTCATCAACATTAAATAAAGATTCAATGATTAAGATCTTTAAATAGTTTTGTAGTGGGCGGAGCAACGATGTTACGGTCAGACAAACGAGTAAAGATAAAAAGGTTTAGAAATTAAATGAATCGGTACAAAAACAAACCGACGACAAGAATCAACAAGACAATAATAATGAAACAGAATAACAACGAAAAGAGATCTGAAAAACGGTGATGAACACAGTTACAAACTAAAGTATGAACAAAGTGACCAAATAAAGCGAATAAAAAGCAAATCAAACACAAACAAACTCAGTAACAAACGATCATCAATGTACAAAAGCAGACAAAAAACTAACTAACATAGAAAGAAGAAGTCATGAAAATACAAACTTACAAAGTCCAACAAATAGAGGAACAGTCCAGAGGGAAACTAAGGATGTGGGGAACAGTGTGGAGTCCAGAGTGATGGGAGGGGACGGGAGGAACTGGAACAAGCAACAAAACGAAAGTAAAACAGTTTTCTTCTGTAAATGTTCGTCGCTGTGTTTCTGGATTAAAGTTTTAACATTAAAGACGGTAAGTGACAGAAAATATGTCGTTTGTTGAACCAAAGTCTGAGTCAGCAGTTTAATAAAGCTGCTGCTGAAATGTGTTGTTTCTAAAAATCATATCTTTGTTGTTAACTGCCAAACTACCACATAAACTGTAAGAACAGAACAGAACATGTTCTGTACTATGAACTAATTTAACCCACTGTGATAATCAGCAGCTCTACAGTCAGAGACCTGGAGTCAGAGACTCCAGCGGACAAAGTCCAGTTTATTTCCGGGACCAGAGCTGCAGTTAAAACTCCTGTAAAGACAAACGGAAACACAGTAAAGTTATAATTAAATCAGGAGTTAATGTGGAACCAGTGTAACTTTGCTAAAACGGAGTCGGACTCCGTAGTTTTCTCTGGACCCCTTCCCAATCTGACCAGTGACGACATGTTTAGCCGCATGACGTCATTCAACCGCTGGCTGTCTAAGTGGTGTCCCGCTAACAACGTGGGCTACAGAGACAATTGGAAAACGTTTTGGAGAAAACCTGGGCTGATTAGAAGAGACGGCATCCATCCCACTTTAGATGGTTCGTCTCAACTCTCTAGGAATATGGCAGAGTTTATTAGACGACCTAAACCCTGACATGTCAGAGTGGAGCCCAGGACGCAGACTCAGTCTTACACACCTCTCTGCAGCTTCCTTACAGCCGTCCCCCCCCTAAAAACCAAAACTACCATAACCCTATAGAGACAGTGTCTGAGGGGTTGTTGATAGGCTGCATTTATAGCAGCTTTAAATCTGTTGAAGAACTTGTTAAGTTTCCTAAACAGTGTTCAAGGTTTAAGAACTTACAAACTGTAACCTAACTGTATTCAGAATTATATAGAAAACCCAAAAGCAGCTCTAGAAGAAGTTCTATCTTCTCTGTTGTTATTCTGTTGTAAGTTCCTCTCTATTGAATTTTTGTAGTCCTCCTTAGTCTGCTTCAATTTTCCTCTCAGCTCATGTTGGACATATTTGAGCCTTTAGATCTGCAAGAGGCACAGAAAATATTATATTATATAAACTTATTTATACACTAGAAACATCTCATTAATATCTATATTTTACTAATATGAAAAACATGTTGACTCAGGAGAGTGTGAACATGCGTATAAAAAACACAGGAGCCAAATGGGACAATAGATCAAGTGCTAGTCACATATTGAACTCACTGTGTAAATCGTAAATCTAGTAACTTTGTCAGACCCGGAAGTGGACTTGTACCAAAAAAACTCAGTTTTTGACCATACCGATGCCAAACTACAGTAAAAGAATAGAATCAGCATTTAATACATGAGTACTTTTTTTTTTTTTTTTTGCTACCACATGTACTGTAAGAACAGAACAAGTTCTGCACTATTAATAATATCTGTTCTGTAGTTACTTAGTTTTATTATTATCTATTTCACTTTTATTCCCTGCTTTCCATAAATAAATCATGATGATCTCTGACAGTCAGAAACCAGTTTTCACTGATTGGTGCAGTTTTATATGATTTCCTTCTGTTTTCAGGTTTTAATCTTCTGATTTGGATTTTACAACTCACCTTTTCCCACAAGTGAGATGGTGTCTTCAGCTCAAGAAAGCTGCTCTTTAAAATGACTTTGAGAAGAAAACATTTGTCTGCTGCATCTTTGCTGGTAAAACAGTTTGTTTCTCTAAATAACTAGAAACATTTTCAGTAATTCATCGTACTTGTTGAGTTGATTCATTGTGATAAATGTTAATCCTGTTTTGTTGGTAGATGTTATTTGATGTGTGGAAACTGATGTGATGTGTTCAGGGTGTCTGCACATGTGCAGTAAATGTGGATGAAACTACAACTCTGATATGTGGATAGAAATAAATCTTTAAACTGAGCCTGGATCAAGTTTCCTTAAACTATTCCACGAGGTTCTTTTCCCCTTTGTCTCCTCAGGTCTCTTCTCTCCTGTTTCCTTCAGCGTCCTCCTCCACTTCCTTTATCTCTCAGCTCCTTCTTTTCCACCTCATCGTGTTTCTGTTCATCTTTTCTTTAAGTTGATTTTTCTCTGCTGGAGTCACTCAGATCAGTTCTTGACAGACTCAGAATTTAAACCAGGTTTCATTTAAACTAAACTCTGTTTTTCTTCTCACAGATTCTAATGATAAAAGTCTTCAGTGGACAAACACTCACATGTCACTGGACAGAGTATCACAAAGGAAATCGGTGTTGTCGTATGTGTCTTCCTGGTAAGATTCAACTTTTTGATAAAGGAACATTTCACTGTTTCATCTTAATTATGTTGGTGTTAATGATACTACTATCAAATTCTTCTTTTCTTCTTTTTAACAGGAAATCGAGTTAAAAGAGATTGTACAGAGTACAGAAGCACTTCCTGTCGGCCCTGTTTGGAGGGAACCTACATGAATCAACCTACTGGACTCAAACAGTGTTTTCCATGTTCAGACTGTGATGAAGGTAGATTTTTGTTAATTGTCCTAATTATTAGTAATAACTAAGTCTTTACAGTGTTATTTCTCATTCAACCATTCACACACTGACGCATCAGGTCCTGTGGAACCAGGGGATCAAACCGCTGATCCCACAGTTGGCTCCACCTCATGAACCACAGCCATCTCCCTTTTGCTTTTCTTAGTTTTCAATCAGCAACAATATTTTCATCGTATTTATCATTAGGACTGATACAAGACTTTGAACTGAATGTAGAAGTCAGTGGTACCCTCCATCTTTTTACACCACTGTGTAGTTTTTGACAGTGACGGTGTTAATCTCCATGAATCAAACATTTACTAGACAAGTGATTTATGCTGATGTGTTTTTCATGTTTTCATACATTTTAGAACCTGTTGTCTCAAGTAATCTTTAGTTTTTCTAGTTATAAACTATAAATTGTTGGTCTCCAGTAGTTTAAACCTGTTTTCTCTACATGTCTTTACAGGTTCTGGTCTGAAGATGAAAAGTTCATGTACAACAACATCAGATACAGTTTGTGAACCATTGGAAGGATTTTACTGTGTGGATCCTTCAGATAACGGATGTGGAGCAGCACAGAAACACAGAAGCTGTGAACCAGGACAGTACATCAGTCAGAAAGGTTGGTTTTCTTATGTTGAATTAAGATTTAGTAAAGTGAACATTTGAACTGAGAACACCAGTAAAGTATCTTCTGAGATTTTCCTGTTAGATTTCCATCAGTTTGTTTTCTAATGAGCTCTGTTTAGTTTTAATTCCACTGAGACATTAGATGATAATTGAATGATTGGTGAATTAAACATTGATGACCTACAGCCCTCTGCAGTTTCTACTTTGTTCATAAAGTCGTTAAAGACTCCAACACTCTGAACACAGGTCCAGCAGCAGGTTGTATTAAACCTTTTCCATCTGATAGATGCAGTTAAAAAAGCTCTGAAACATTCACCTGTGTGTTTTCTAACTGTGTCACTACTACACTACTGGTTTGAAGCTGATGGTTTGTTCAACAGGATTTAACTGTTCCACACCTGAAACCAGGTCTGATTAAATGTAATAACATGATGTGTTTATAATACACGTCTACTGAACTGGTTTAAAGTGACTGTGTAACCTGTGTGTGTCCAGGAACAGCCTCCACAGACTCTGTGTGCTCTGACTGCAGTGATGGATCATTTTCAGATGGATCATTTCCATCTTGTCGACCACACACACAGTAAGTGAAGCTTCACATCAGTCGTGGACAAACCTGGTTTCTTACAGCAGCAGTAAATTCACACAGATCCTACAAATGGACAAAACATCTCTCTGTCATTTCAGATGTGAAACAAAAAACCTTCAGCTGTTAAAACGAGGAACAACTTCAACGGATGCTGAATGTGGAGAACACAGTTTAAATAAGACAATAATCTGGAGAAGTGTTTCAGTGTCTGTTGTATTAATCTTATCTGGAATTAGTTTTGTCATTTGGAAGAAAAATGGTCTACCAAAGATACCAGGTAAGAATTCTATGTTGACAACAAACAAATATATTTCTTTTGATTTATTAAGATGTTTTAATTGAGTTTATTTATTTATTTTTGTTTTAGGTCAAACGAAGTAAGTCTTTAAGAAGAGGGAGATCAAATGAAAAGCTTACAAATCAGTCACCACCAGACTAATGACAATGCAGCAGGTCCCTGAACTCTGCCACTTACAGACTGAATCATCAGCTGCATTTAACAAAACTTGAGTGAACTCTAAATGAAGAGACCTGAACCTCTACAGCATTTTGGAGAATGATGACACTAACACAGCAGCAGAGACAACAACAACAACAACAACAACAACACTGCAACTTTCTCTGCTTTGTTCTATTTCTGCTTCTTTTCAACATTCAGGACAACAGACTGAAGACGTGAACAGGAATAAGATGAACTGTTGACATATTACACAGTAAGAACAGATAGATGGCTTCAATCAGCAGTAAAGCATGGAAAAATATATTTTCTCCAGGAACAACTTCAACAGATGCTAAATGTGAAGAACACAGTTCAAATAAGAAAATAACAATAACTTGGATACCAATTTTAGTGTTTTTTTTTTTTTTTGTATTAATTGTCACATTGGCTCTAGTTGTATTTCACTTCAAGACAGGATAAAACTTAGAATATATCCAGGTAATAAATTTGTCAAAAATGCCAGGAGATCCAGTCATTCTCAAACAGGTGTGTTTTTTACTCTCAGTTTGAAACTGTAACATTTAAACTGTAGGAGATGGAAACAGTTTGAGTTTATCTGAGTAATTATATTGTTATTTTCTTTTATATTTTATCACAAAGGAAACAGAGGCAGAGATCATGGCAGTTTGAACAGCAACACAAAAGACAGCAGCATATTCTTCATTAAAACTGTCTCACATTCAAGATTCAAAAAACTTTATTAATCCCAGAGGGAAATTGTTTTGCCTCATTACAGTTGTTCTCAACACAGACAGAAAGAAATGGAACCACAACCAGGAAAGATCCACAACAACATATAAACACACCACAATAACATCAATACAGAAAAACCCAATATATGTAGAGAATATGTAAAATATGTTAAATAGATGAATGAAAATGGATCAATATTTATAGCCTATTGTGGATTGACATAACTATTAGATTGATGGTCAGAGGTAGAGAGGATCTCCTGTGGTTCTCTGTGGATCATTTAATGTTAATAAGTCTTTGGCTGAACGTGCTCCTCTGTCCAACACACTGTGCAGTGAGTGGGAGGGATTGTCCAGGAGTTTGAACA
Organism: Anabas testudineus; assembly: GCF_900324465.2. Classification (NCBI taxonomy): domain Eukaryota; kingdom Metazoa; phylum Chordata; class Actinopteri; order Anabantiformes; family Anabantidae; genus Anabas; species Anabas testudineus. The sequence continues at coordinate 2,879,373 of NC_046616.1, read as the reverse complement.
GCAACCTCCTCCAGGTACAACATGTAGAGGGTCCAGCTCCACCCCCAGAACAGAACCAGCCCTCCTAATCAGTTTGTTCAGCCCGTTAGTGTCTGCCATCTTCATGTTGCTGCCCCAGCAGACCACAGCATAGAAGATGACACTGGAACCATAGAATCATAGAATATCCTCAGCATGGTGCTGCAGACGTTGAAGGACCTGAGTCTCCCCAGCTTCAAGCTCCATGAAGCTCCTGTTAACAGTTCACTGCACTGACTGGACGTTCAGGCTGTTGAAGCTCTGTACTGGTCCCAGTTGGATCAGAACATCAGACTGAAAACAGACTATATAACAGACAATACTAAGTATTGATTTATAAAATGTTGTCTTTACTACATTTTAATTTTAAATTGATGTTGAATATGTTCTAACTGTTGTGTTTTACTGTTTCTAATGTGTTCAGTGTTTATCAAGCGGCAAGTTTCCTCAAACCAAACACATCTGAATTGGGAGATGTTCTTTGAAATGATTTTATATAGTATTTATAGACATTAACTTTACCTGTGTAATTGTGACTAGTTGTGACCTGGTCGACTAACTTTAATTGTTCATATTATTTGAGCACAATCCAGTGTCTTGTATGTTACATGTCTATTTAAACTGTGGTTCTGACACACACCCAGTCCTCAGCCCCTATTCATCGCTGTAGAAAACCCTGTTCCTCTTTCACCTGTCTGTGGGCGGAGCAATGAATGTGAAAGTAAAACAGTTTTCTTCTCTAAATGTTCGTCGCTGTGTTTCTGGATAAAGTTTTTCACATTAAAGACGGTAAGTGACTGAAAATATGTCGTTTGTTGAACCAAAGTCTGTGTCAGCAGTTTAATAAAGCTGCTGTTGAAATGTGTTGTTTCTAAAACCTTCATAAAAGTGAACAGTTTAGTTTGACACGTATGTTCTGTGGACGAGGAGCAGAAATGACGAGTACACCGAAATATTCAGTACATAATGTGTACAGGTCAGTATATATACAAATTAGTATATGTACAGTTCAGTATTTTTACCGTATAACTGCGGTCAAGTAAACCGCGTTTTAAATACTTGTTATTACAGTAAAGGCTGTGTCTTAAAACAAGGAAATAAAACCGATTATTAAAAAGATTAAAGTATGTTTTTTTAAATTAATGACACTTGAAACGGTCTAATGTGTGTAACTGGACGAAATGTTTGAACTATCACTGATGTTATTTATACATCTATGTGTATGAAATTTAAAAAAATACGTAGCAGCCAATTAGGACAATAGATCAAGTGCTATTCACATGTTGAACTCTGGGTGTCGCTGTGTAAATTTAGTATCTTTGTCATCAGGTGTTAGACCTGGAAATGGTTTTTGACAGTACTGATCAAACTACAGTAAAAGAACAGAATCAGGATTTAATACATTAGTATTTTTTTTCTACCACATGTACTGTAAAAACAGAACAGAACAAGTTCTGTACTATAAAGTAATTTCTGTTCTGTAGTTACTGAAGACATTTAATTTCTTATATTCAGAAACTGGACCTTAAATCAGTAGGAAACACAAACAAACTTTGAACTGTAACAATAAGACAAAGGCAGGTTTCTAATCATTAATTAAAGTTATAGACCAATGGTCTCTGTTACCTAAAGGTGGAACATTTTGTTTTATTATTATCTATTTCACTTTTATTTCCAGCTTTCCATAAATAAATCATGATGATCTCTGACACTCAGTAACCAGGTTTCACTGATTGGTGCAGTTTTATATGATTTCCTTCTGTTTTCAGGTTTTAATCTTCTGATTTGGATTTTACAACTCACTTTTTCCCACATGTGAGATGGTGTCTTCATCTCTAGAAAGCCGCTCTTTAAAATGACTGTGAGAAGAAAACATTTGTCTGCTGCATCTTTGCTGGTAAAACAGTTTGTTTCTCTAAATAACTAGAAACATTTTCAGTAATTCATCGTACTTGTTGAGTTGATTCATTGTGATAAATGTTAATCCTGTTTTGTTGGTAGATGTTATTTGATGTGTAGAAACTGATGTGATGTGTTCAGGGTGTCTGCACATGTGCAGTAAATGTGGATGAAAACTACAACTCTGATATGTGGATAGAAATAAATCTTTAAACTGAGCCTGGATCAAGTTTCCTTAAACTATTCCACGAGGTTCTTTTCCTCTTTGTCTCCTCAGGTCTCTTCTCTCCTGTTTCCTTCAGCGTCCTCCTCCACTTCCTTTTATCTCTCAGCTCCTTCTTTTCCACCTCATCGTGTTTCTGTTCATCTTTTCTTTAAGTTGATTTTTCTCTGCTGGAGTCACTCAGATCAGTTCTTGACAGACTCAGAATTTAAACCAGGTTTCATTTAAACTAAACTCTGTTCTTCTTCTCACAGATTCTAATGATAAAAGTCTTCAGTGGACAAACAACCACATGTCGCCAATCACAGTATCAGATTGGAAATGAATGTTGTCCTATGTGTCTTCCAGGTAAGATCCAACTGTTTGATAAAGGAACATTTCACTGTAGAAGTTACATCTTTGTTAAGTAGACGTTCATGATACTTTATCAAGTTCATCTTTTCTTCTTTTCTACAGGAAGTCGAGTTAGAACCGATTGTTCAGAGTCGAGACCCACTTCCTGTCAGCCCTGTTTGGAGAGAACTTACATGAATCAACTTACTGCACGTAGACAATGCTTTATCTGCAGAACATGTGATGAAGGTAGATTTTTGTTAATTGTCCTAATTATTAGTAATAACTAAGTCTTTACAGTGTTACTTCTCATTCAACCATTCACACACTGACCCATCAGGTCCTGTGGAACCAGGGGATCAAACCGCTGATCCCACAGTTGGCTTCAGCTCATGAACCACAGTCATCTCACTTTTTCTTTTCTTAGTTTTCAATCAGAAAAAATATTTTCATCATTGTTATTATTGTTATTGTATCGTCAGTGGTTCCCTCCATCTTTTTACACCACAGTGTAGTTTTTAATCTCCATGAATCAAACATTTACTAGACAAGTGATTTATGCTGATGTGTTTTTCATGTTTTTACACATTTTAGAACCTGTTGTCTCAAATAATCTTTAGTTTTTCTACTTAATCTCGTTATAAACTACAAGTTGTTGTTCTCCAGTAGATTAAACCTGTTTTCTCTACATGTCTTTACAGGTTCTGGTCTGAAGATAAAGAGTTCATGTACAACAACATCAGATACAGTTTGTGAACCACTGGAAGGATTTTTCTGTGTGGACCCTTCAGATAACGGATGTAGAGCAGCACAGAAACACAGAAGCTGTGAACCAGGACAGTACATCAGTCAGAAAGGTTGGTTTTCTTATGTTGACTTAAGATTTAGTAAAGTGAACATTTGAACTGAGAACACCAGTAAAGTATCTTCTGAGATTTTCCTGTTCGATTTCCATCAGTTTGTTTTCTAATGAGCTCTGTTTAGTTTTAATTCCACTGAGACATTAGGTGATAATTGAATGATTGGTGAATTAAACATTGATGACCTACAGCCCTCTGCAGTTTCTACTTTGTTCAGAAAGTCTTTAAAGACTCCAACACTCTGAACACAGGTCCAGCAGCAGGTTGTATTAAACCTTTTCCATCTGATAGATGCAGTTAAAAAAGCTCTGAAACATTCACCTGTGTGTTTTCTAACTGTGTCACTACTACACTACTGGTTTGAAGCTGATGGTTTGTTCAACAGGATTTAACTGTTCCACACCTGAAACCAGGTCTGATTAAATGTAATAACATGAAGTGTTTATAATACACGTCTACTGAACTGGTTTAAAGTGACTGTGTAACCTGTGTGTGTCCAGGAACAGCCTCCACAGACACTGTGTGCTCTGACTGCAGTGATGGATCATTTTCAGATGGAACATTTCCATCTTGTCGACCACACACACAGTAAGTGAAGCTTCACATCAGTCGTGGACAAACCTGGTTTCTTACAGCAGCAGTAAATTCACACAGATCCTACAAATGGACAAAACATCTCTCTGTCATTTCAGATGTAAAACAAAAAACCTTCAGCTGTTAAAACCAGGAACAACTTCAACGGATGCTGAATGTGGAGAACACAGTTTAAATAAGACAAAGATTGGGATAAGCGTTTCTCTGTCTATTTTATTATTTGTCATATTGGCTGCAGTTGCATTTCAGTTTAAAGAAAAGATAAAAAGTTCATTATGTCCAGGTAAGATTTGCATTTAGATAATGAACATGTGTCACTGTTCTGATAGATGATGATATTCAGCACTAAATGATTCCTGTGATTTGTTTCTGTATAGTGAAAGGAAATCCAGTCATTCCCACAGAGGTATGTTTGTTTCTCTCAGTTTGAAACTGTAACATTTAAACTGTAGGAGATGGAAACAGTTTGAGTTTATCTGAGTAATTATATTATTATTTTTTAATATTTTATAAAAAAGGAAACAAATCTAATGACATCGGCAGTTTGAACAGCAGCAGGTAAGACAGCAGTGTATTCTTCACTCAAACTGTCTCACATACCTATGTAATGTCTTTACTGTACAAAAGATTTTTTTTGTTAGTTGTATTAATATAATCTGGAATTTACTTTGTTATATGGAAGAAAAAAAGATCTACCAAAGAAACCAGGTAAGATTTTTGTGTTGACAACAAACTTATTATGGTTTTTGATTTATTTAGATGTTTTAATTGGTTTTCTTTTCAGTCACCAACAGCCTCAACTCTTCCACTAACAGACTGAATCATCAGCTACATTTAACAAAACTTGAGCGAACTCTAAATTAAGAGACCTGAACCTCTACAGCATTTTGGAGAATGATGACACGAACACAGCAACAGAGACGTTTTTCTCCACTACTGGAAACTTAACAACAACAACAACAACAACAACAACAACAACAACAACAACAACAACACTGCCACTTTCTGTGATTTGTTCCATTCCTGCTTCTTTTCAACATTGTGGACAACAGACTGAAGATGGACGTGAACAGTAATGAGAAGAACTGCTTAAACATTACATTGTAAGAACGGACAGATGGCTTCAATCAGTAGACCAGCATGAAAAAATATATTTTCTTCATATTTTATAAGTCTGTTTATTAAAGAAGATGATAAAGTTTGAATTATCAGCAGACTCTGTGAGTTAAGCTCGACTTAACACAGCTGTAAAAAGTAATTGACAACTTCCTGTTTTTTTTTTTTTTCTATTTGTCTTAAATGATTCAGATCATCAAATACATTTTAATATGACACAAATATAACCTAAGTAAATACAAAGTTCTTTTTTTAAATGATTATAGGATCATATTATTTTCTATCTTAAAAAATTAGTTAGTAACAAAGTAGTAATAAATATATATTTACCATCAGAGATTGAGACTTATTGGTTCTGATAAAATGCTCAGAAACCATGAATTTATGATTTATGAAAAGTGGTTATAAGTCAGACATTTTACAATTGTGTCATTTAAACAGTATTTCTCCAATGTTTTACATATTAAAATATACAATATATAATTAAATGCTCTTATTAATTATATTAAAGTAATTAAAAGCATAAAAACAACATTTGACATTTATATTAATATTATTAAGTACAGTCAATACGTTTTAAAGAGTTTTACACTGAAAAGGACTGGGTTGAGATTTTATTGAGGAACAGCAGATTCACCTCCAGGTGACACATTTTACTTTCTGGTAGAAAACAGCTTTATTTAAAATCAATTTTACCGGAAAGGGTTTAGTTTGGAGAAGTGCTATTGTTGTAAATGAGGAAATGAGCCGAATTTTTGCAATGAACTTCAGATTTCTCACAAAGAAACTATGGATATACGTGTTTCTTTGTCTTGATTGATTAGAAACAAACTGATACTTAATCCAAAAGAGAAACATTCACCACCAGACTAATGAGAGTGGAGCAGATCATTGAACTCTGCCACTAACAGACAGAATCATCAGCACAGACTGCTGCATTTACCAGAGCGACTGGATAGTGTAGTGGTAACACTGCTGCCTTCCAAGTGGGAGACTGGGGTTGAAACCGGGGCCTAGCTTCAGTAGGGGTACCCTGCCCTTGAACCTCGGCCCTCAATTGTAAGTGTCTTTAGATGAATGTGTCTAAATGTAAATGTAACTTTAATTAATTCTTATGGGACAAAGAAGGCGACTCATTAAAGAGATCTGAACCTCTACAGCATTTTGGATGAAGACAACATTAAGACAGCAGCAGAGAGGGTTTTTTTGCAGACTTTGGACTTAATAAGAGAAGAGGATGATCATTGTCAGGATGAGATTTAGACACGTCAACAAAATTCTGATTGTTCCTCTGGATCCACCTGCTGGTGACCTGCAGCATGAGGAGAGTTGATCACATGAAATCACTGATTCTCATCAACATTAGATAGAAATTCAATGATTAAGATCATTGAATTCTTTACTTTTTTGTCTCTGTTGAAAACCCTGTTCCTCTTTCACCTTTACCTGTCTGTGGGCGGAGCAACGAATGTGAAAGTAAAACAGTTTTCTCCTCTGTTTCTGGATGAAGTTTTAACATTAAAGACGGTAAGTGACTGAAAATATGTCGTTTGTTGAACCAAAGTCTGTGGGAGCAGTTTAATAAAGCTGCTATAATAAAACAGTTTAGTTTGACACGAATGTTCTGTTGAAGAGAAGCAGAAATGAAAAGTACACTGACATGTACAGTACAGAATGTGTACAGATCAGTATGTATACAAATCAGTATTTGTATAGGTCAGTATTTGTACAGTTTAGTATTTGTACAGTTTAGTATTTTTACCGTATAACTGCGGTCAGCTGAGCCGCTCTTTAAATACATTTTCTTACTTTGTCTTGTGATGACCTTAAAGTTTGTGTTC